>NC_077229.1:430610216-430755216 GCF_027887165.1 Monodelphis domestica
GAAGCTAAAGACTAAGCAAAACCCGGCTGCATTCCAGTTTCAAGCAAATAATAGCAAAAGTTGGTGTTACCAAAGGCAACAAACAACCCTAAAAGCGATTATAAATTTTGTTATTCTTAGCTTTGGTAAGAGGAGAGTCCTTATCAGTTCATATGCTTAATATGTACAGAATACTCTGATTGCCAGCCTGACTCAAAGGAGTAACAGCATTTATATAGGGCTTTAAGTTGTGCAAAGCACTTTGCTCACTTGATTCTCACAACTCTACTGATGGTAAAAGGGAAGGTGGATGGGTTGTTGCAGGGAATGGAGGAGGTGAAGGGACAGAGGGGTAAGGAGGGCTGGTGAGGTAGAGGAGAGAGAACCACTGGGGTTTTAGATGATCTGTGTAATTCTGCCATTCCCTCCCACTTCAAACCCATGAGAGAGGTACCCCTGAGCTACTGATGTGGCAAGGATGAACAGGGGCTGTGTCTCAATAAGTAGGCTTCTGGGGAATTATGGAGCTCAGTTGTCCTCAGGACTTGGCTGGTGCCTGAGCCCCTAGAAGCCCTACTTGATAGGCAGTCTGACTGTCCCTGTTGGCTGTTTGTTGTTTAGCCAAGGCTAAATGGCCAGCCTAGCACAATACCCTCTCTTTCTCCTAAACTGCTATGATTTGAATCTGACTCAAGTTTCTTCAAGACAAGGTTGGTTTAATAGTTCAAGTAACAAAAGGTGGTGGGGGTGGGGGTGGGGGGGGTTGAAGATTGGATTTAGCTATCTCCTGATTTTAACAATAGATACTTAGTATAAAAAAATCAGAAATGTATTGTGAACTTTAAATTATTCCACCCTACTTAGACCTTACTTTATGGGAAGATAAAGTTGTAATCTCCTGATTGAACAATGAAGGATTTAGCTCTTACCTTATAGTAAAGCTAGAACTTTAAGCCAAGTCTATTTTAAGATCTTAATACAAAAAGGCTTTAAGTAACTATAAAGGTTAAATTAATCACAAAAAGGTTAAGTAACTCAGAAAAGGTGAACTTAACAAAGAAGTGTTAAGTAACTCCAAAGATATAATCTAATCAAAGAAGATGAGAACTAAAGACTGGGTATTTAGAGGAGGAGACACAAGAGTAAGGGGGCTATATATTTGGCTCACTGGCTCTCTCCAGAGAACCTTTTGGCTCTTTCCCCAGAGAGGTGGTTCTGGCTGGTCACTTCCTGTGAGCAGTCCTGGGTGCCAGTTTCGATCTTAGAACTCGAGCCTGGAGGTGGTCCCTCAGACAGCTTCTTTGAGACAGTCACATGGTGAGTGATAAGACTGACTCCCTTTTCCCTTGGCTCTCAGGGGAGGCCCCCTTGTCCAAGGCCTGGAACTCCTTCCTGGCTCAGCCTGAGCTGGAGCAGTTTTAAATTAACTCTTCTCTCAAATCTCTCTCTCTCTCTCTCTCTCTCTCTCTCTCTCTCTCTCTCTCTCTCTCTCTCTCTCTCTCTCTCTCTCTCTTCTTAATTTCTTTCCTCTATATTAATTAAAATCACCATAAACTTCCAGCTGACTTGGGTATTTTATTATGGGATTTCGTTGGTGACCCAATTAATTTAGATTTTAAGTCACAAACCTAAAAAATATCTTTAACAGGGGAAGGATAGGTCTATGGGAATAGGAGAACCCTACAGGTTGTCTTCCTTTTTCAGCAGAGCCAAACTGCTCAGGTTTTCAGAGTCTCTTTCTCCTTCCTCTCTAATCACTTCATTATTCTATTCTAATCAGGTCACTATCATCCTTCTTGGGAAGGTAAAGGGATGGGATGAGTCTTTGGGGTGACCCCATGAAGTTCAAGGGATCAACACCTTTCAACAGCAGTTGTTGTTTTTTTGCTTTCTTTAATTGATGATCTAAAGATTCCAGGAATCTTCTGTCTTCAGGGCAAGGGCAATGGAGGCAAAGTTCTGTCATCACAGGTTGGGATCTCAAGCTTCAGTCCTTAGCTGCTGTCTCTCTAGAGTTCACAGGGCAAAAGATCCCTTTTCAAGCCCTTAATCCCACAATTCCTTTCTGCTCCTCCAACTGCCACTCCCCCTTCTGGCAATATTCTAAAACCATGGTTCCTCAGCCTCAATTTTCCTTTCCACAACTGTTGGGGCAGCAGCAGAAGTAGTAGTATCCACATTGTACAGCTGGCTGAAGAAATAGATAGAAAGCTTGTGACTTGCCCATAGTCACACAGCTAGTAGTAAGTGTTGGAAGAAAGATTTGAACTCATGTTTTCTTGCTTCACACCCAACATTCTATCTACTTTATTCCCTAGCTGTAGTATGGGGAAGAAACCATATAGTACTAGAATAACTAGACTGAATTTATTTTAAGTATTTATTGAGCATATACTGTGTGATGTCACAGGTGCTGTGAGACAGCAAAGAAAAATGTAACTTTTTTCTAACTGTGGAAGAGATAATATCTGTAGAATGAGAGAAACAATTAGACTTGACAAAGAATAAAAACCAATAAGCTCACAACAAATTCAGTAGTCAAAAGAGCGGGCTGGACAAGAGGCAACACAGTTTAATGGAAAGATTCTTGGACTCTGAAAGAATTGGGATACATAGATCTAGAGAGACTTGGTTCCTTTAGCTTATCCTTAGGCAAATCTGCCCTTTCTCTGGGGTTTACTTTCTTCATCTATAAAATGATGGGGAGGGGTATGACCTCTAGAGTTCCTTCCAATTGTTACAGTCTGCCATTTTAAGTGCCAAAATGAATCAACCAGACAGAAAGAACCATGAATAGTCACGAATGGACAGACTTTACTACCTGCCCTTCAAGGTCATTAAAAGCAAGTGACTTTGTAAATCTTAAAGACCAGGTAAATGTGAACAAATATGGTTTCATTTTATTTCAGAAGTGGTTCAGGTCTTAGGGAGAGGCTGAGGGAAGCTGGAAGGCATCAAAGGCCTTTTCTTCCTTGCCAAGCCCAAGTTTCTCTTCTAAATCACCAGCCTACAGCTTAAAGGATATTTTTCTTCTTTAGGATTTGGTCCTGTGGCTCCCTAGTCTCACATTATACATATTGATTTTTTTTTCCTGGCAACATCTGACTAAAATCTGATTAGCACCAGATTACAACATGGAGCTGCTTTTTTAAGAGCTTAACAAACCAACTCATAGGCAGTGGTTCAACTGATCTCATAAGTAGGACTCTTCAAGTAAACCATCGAGCATAGATGCTATAGTGGCAAGAAGAGGAGTTAACTTGTGATAATACTTGTCCAAGCCCTGAAAGTACAGCATCTGTTTCTTGGACTCAAAAGTGAAACAATCCAATAATTACAGTCCTTGATGCTTTTTTCTACCTCAGGAAACATTTTGCAACTAGCAATTTCCAAAAATATGGCTCAAGCAACACATCTCTTCTTTTCCTAATGTACATGAGGGTGTGATTTTAACAAGGCAAGGCACTCTCTCAGGGGCATTCTCTCAGGGGGCTTTTGGGAGGTACACTCCAGGGGAAATTTAAAACTGAACATTCCAGGAAGCTTTGCTAAGCCTGAAGTCTGCATTCTGGTTTCTATCGCTGTCTTCTGGGAGAAACTATAATCCCTAGGGACATGATCTCCCCACCTTGGCAATACTAGAAAAAGTCAACCATTCTGGGGGAAGTCTCATGGACAGTTGCAAGGCAGATGGGAGCATGGGGCAGCTAAGTAATTTTCATTTTGTGTCTTTCCCTCTGCTGGCTGGGATTCTGGTTTTAGGTTGTCACAGATCCCAGGTTTTTGGAATTCTTTCAGGAAAAATGACAAGTGTGCCAGGTGATCAGCCTACTTGTTGCTATAAGCAGTGGGGCGGCCAGGTGCTGGGAGTGTAAGTGTGACACAGTCAGTCACAGCACCAAAGGATTGTTCATGTTCTGGAAGTAGGATGCTCTAGAAGGTTGGCATCTAATCATCAGACTAGAACAGTAAGAAACTCTGCAAACAAATTAGAAAGTCCTCTGAATGAGGGTGGATCTGGAAATGGCTTGAAGAAGGTTCATTCCCAGTCTATTTGGAAAATTAATACTCATTAGTGGGGAAAGTAGGACCTAAGTTGTTTTCTTTTTTGCCCATTTTAATGCCTTTTCTCTGATACTTTCCTAAGGCTTCTTCAAATCTAGAGAAACTCCATTTTAGTGCAAAGATGAGAAAATAAAGGATACATGTTCTAGGTTTTAAAAAACTTGTCCTTGGCTTCTCTTTTGAGTTTAGGTTTCCATTGGATATGTGGGAAAACTGAAGGTGCTTCCTCATGTTCTCTTTGCCTACAAAGACTGTAGACAATAGCATAATGTGGGTAAGATGGAGATGGTCAGTGTGGTAAATATGGAGCAGCTAGGAGTTATAAAGAGATATCAGGGATAGGTTGAGTTCAGAGCTAAGGTCATTACCATGGATAATTGTCTCTCACAAGAAAAAGAACTGAGACAAGGTTCCTGTGAAGTGGAAGTCCATAAATCACCATCGGATAATGGGATCCTGGGAGGTAGGCATGAAGGGAATAGAAAAAAACCCAAAACAAGGATATTGGAATTGGCAACATCTTGTCTTCAATAACCGTTCACTTCTGCAGTTATGTCTATGCATTGGTCTTATGCCATTGTGTAACCATATTTTTGGGAATGCCCATTCCATAAGACCTATATATCACCTCCCCAGCCCCCAGGGGATTTTTCTGCTCATTGGAGTTCGGTATTTATACAGATTGTCAGATAGAGAAGGTCTGTTGAAAAGAGGGCAGAATAACAATTTTCTTTCTAGTTCCCATAATATTTCCCTGGAGCATTGCCCTCCCACTCCCCTTGGTATTTAGCTTGGAACTGGTATAACTAGTAATCCAACATTTCCTTAATATTGTCTTCTCCTCATGACAGCTTGGGGAGGAGAATTTAGGAGGTCGTCTAAGTGATTTACCTCCATATGTGGTTAGAGCTCAAACCAAATTTGAGCTTTCAACTCTCCTTTTTCAGCATCCCTTATATTCCATATGCCTTTAGTCTGACCCTACTCCAACCTTCCTTCTACCCGGCACCACTCCCCACCCCCAGATCCTCAGAGTTCCTCCCATACTAAGTAGCAAGGTCTTGGTATTGAGGTTACTCAGAGCCTTGGATGGCTTACTGACATGGAGTAAAACCCAGCAGTCACTATATGATACATGTCAGATGGTCCTAATAGAACATAAGCTCCTTGAGAACAGAAATTGTTTCACTTTGGACTTCAGATTTCCAATGACTACCACATAGGGAGCCCTTTAATACATGCTTGTTATGGATGGGAATGCATAGGCATGCAGTTGATATGCCACAGTTACCTTGGCCATATCCAATCAAAATATGTTATGATGGGGAGGGCAGGAGAACAAGGAAGGAAAGAAGGAAGGAAGGAAGGAGGGAGGAAGGGAAGGAAGGAAGAAAAGAAGAAAGGAAGAAAAGAAAGGGAGGGAAGGAAGAAAGGAAGGAAGGAAGAAAGGAAGGAAGGAAGGAAGGAAGGAAGGAAGGAAGAAAGGAAGGAAGGAAGGAAGGAAGGAAGGAAGGAAGGAAGGAAGGAAGGAAGGAAGGAAAGATAGAAAGAAGGAAGGTGTCCATAGAATATGTGGGGAAACTCTGAAGCTGCTTTTTTGTGTTCTCTTAGTCTAGGAAGACTAGACAATAGGATAATGGGGAAAAGATGGAGTATCTGTTGTGCCAATAAAACTCATGTTCTCCCTGCCCCCCCCCCAAAAAAAACCCCAACATTTTGGTACCCTTTGTAGCTAAAGAGGACCCTATAGAGATTAGGTTGTTGTGGCTTTTAAAAAAATGGTTGTGTTTATTTGGCATTTGGTTGTTATTCTGAGCCAGTAATTATTGAAGGACCTGAGTTCTTTGGCTCAGTCTGCAAGTATCGCATAATCACAAATTTCAAATTAGAATAGCACCGTTGGTCATTTAATCCAACCAGGATCTGACCTAAAACATTCCTAAAAGTTGGTTGTCCACCTTCTGCTTAAAGACATCATATCAATGGGATCCTTCGTAGTCTGGCTCAAACCTATTGACTTATTTCCTGACTTGTTTCTCATCAATCCTCTTCCAAGATGCTGTATTCCAGACAAATTGGTCTTCTTTCTTTTTGTCCTTCATAATTGACATACCAGCTCCTGGTACTATGCCTTTGCCCAAGTTATATTTCTTACCTGGAATGCGCTCTCTCTTCACTTCTGTATCTTAGAATTTCTAATTTTCTTTGAGGCTTAACTAAGCTACCACCTTCCCCAGGAAGCCTTTCCTTATCTCCTTGGTCATTGGAGCTCTCTTCCTCTTTAAATTGGAGTATGTAACATAAGACTTCATCAGCTTCCACATACCTTCTAATATATATGGGACACACCAGCTCCTGTGAGAGTTCAATTGTCATCTTTATGTGTGCAGCAAGGTGGCCCATTGGATAGAGCACCAGCCCTGGAGTCAGAAAAATTTGATTTTTAAATCCAGTCTCAGGCACATGCGAGCTGCGTGACCCTGAGAAAAATCATTTAACTGCTACCTCAGTTTCTTGAGGATGATAATAGCCCCTGCCTCCCAAGGTTGTGGTGAGGATCAAATGAGTTAATAATTATAAACTGCTTACCGCAGTGATTGGCAGGCACAAAGTAAGGACCATATAAAGTCTATCTCATTTTTCTTTGTATACATGGAACAATACATAAATGACCATTAAAAATATTTGCTGAATTCCTTCTAAAAAACATAAGATTCCTGAAAAAAAAAAGACAGTCTTTCATCTTGTCTTTGTATCCCCAGTGCCTAGAAGAGTGCCTTGTACACTGTAGGTACTTAGCAAATGCCTGTTGAATTGAAAATCAGTTCATGGGCACTAGATAGAAAATGTGGGTAGAGAGTTAGTTCCTTGTCTGAAAAAGCTATGTGAGATTTAGTGGACTGTAAGCTCCAGCTGAGTCAGGTGTGTGACATAGCAGTTAGGAAAGCTGGCAGAATATTAAAGGTAGCTTAAAGGAGATATCAGAGCCAATTATAAGGAAGGAATCAAATCATCCCATTGTACTCTGCTCTGCCCAGATGACACTGAGACTTTACATGGGACCATATTTCTGTAGATGAAAGGAATAATTTGGCCCAAACCTCATTTATAGATGAGGAAACAGGCCCCTAGAGAGCTTAGAAACAACAAATCGGAAAAGTCAGAAAATCATAAGAAAATGTTTAAATTGATGGAGACTGAAGTAAGAAGAACCAGGAAAACAATATACTTAACTCTCTACATCAATGTAACTGGAAAGAACAATAAAGAGATAGCAAACACTGAATAATTATAATGATCAAGCCTGGTCTGGGAAAAGAATTAAGAAAATACACCTCCCTCCCTTCTTTGGCAAGAAGAGACACTATGGCCGTCTGTCTGCATACACAGTCTGATATATTGTTGGCTTGGATGAATTCTTTTTTCTTTCTTTCTTTCCTTTCCTTTTTTCTTTTCCTTTCTTTTTTTAAAAAGTGTTTTGCTGGGTAGTGGAGTAAAGAAGAAAATATTTATAAGTTTACATGATATAGCAACAAAAAAAGCCTCAGTAAAATTAACAAAATTTAAAGAAAAAAATCTACATTTTAAAAATACCCCAGAAAATGTTGTTACAGATTAGATCTTGGAGACATTATTAACAATGTTTTGGTTAGGTTAGAGACTTGGGCTATCAAATCAAGTAGTTAGCTTCACTTCTGTTCGCTATCAAAAAATACCAGAGGACATTGACTCAGCCAGGCAATAACCAACATATCGAGCACGTACAATGTGCCAGGAACTAGGCTAAGCTGGGAGGATACAAAAGACAATTCCTGCCCTTAAGAATCTCATAGACTAATGGAGGAGGCAGAGGCAAGTGAGTTCATAGAAATGTAAGGATGATTTTAGCATTGTGACCTAAACTATATTTAATTATTGGTCACCATGGGATACCCCAAATAATAAAATACCCAAGTCAGCTGGAAATTTTGGTGATTTTAATTAATATATAGAGAAGGAATTTAAGAAAGAGAGAGAGAGGAAAGAGTTAATTTAAACTTCTCTGGCTCAGACTGAGCCAGGAAGGAGTTCAAGGTCTTGGCCAAAGGGGCCTCCCCTGAGCACTAAGGGAAAAGGAAGTCAGTCTTATCACTTACCACAAGACCATCTCAAGGAAGCTGTCTGAGGGAGCTCCTCCAGGCTCGAGTTCCAGGATTGAACTGGCGCCCAGGCTTGCTCAAAGGAAGTCACCAGCCAGATCCACCTTTCCGGGGAAAGAGACGGAAGAGAGGAAGTGACGTGCCCTATATAGATGGTTTTATGTCACTTTCCTGGGTCTTATTGGTACCAATGGTAGCTTAACTTGACTTAGGAGAGTCCAGGGGTCTGTCAGCTATTTCTGCACATGTCTATCAAAGGTCATCCTCCTAGATACTTAATTCTTAAGTATGGGTGCAGACATTCCTGACCTTGTTAGACTAAGTAGGATGGAGCAATGTAAAGTTCACAAGACACTCCTGATTCTGTTAGACCAAGTATCTCCATTGTTATAATCAGGAGGTATCCAAATCAAATCTTCACAGAAGTTATATCCATAACAATAATTAAATTATTAATTTATATTATAAATGAAAATAAAACCCATATAATTAAATAATTAAAAGGGTGAAGAACTAGAATTAAGAGGACTTGGAAAAGATTTCCTTTAGAAAATACATCTTGAGGTAAGCCAGGGAAAGCTTCCTTTGCCAAAGAGGTAGAATTTTCCAGGCATATGGAACAGCCAGAGAAAACACCTATAGCTGAGAGAAGTATATTGTTCATGGAACAGTCAGCATGTCAGTGTCTCTGAGTCAGAGTATGTGGTAGGAAGTAAGGTGAAATCAAAAGGCTGTGAAAGGGAATTTTAACTCCTTTTGCTTATTTTACCATAATCAATCAAGAACTTAGAGTGCCCATCATTTCTCACTTAGTCAGGCATTTGAAGAACTTTTTACTAGAAAAATTCACACCCTCAAAGACTAGAAGTGGATCCCACAAGTACTGCTCACCTTGGGCAGTGCTAGACCAATTAAGGAACTATGATTGGTTCTTGAGATGTCACATGGGAGAACTGTTAGGTAGAGAAAAGTGCTTATAAGGTAAGACCCAACAGGAAGTCAGGAATTCTCATTTTGGATTCAGCTTCTGATTTCAGCTTCCTGATTCAGACTTTGGATTCTGGTGGACTTAATATGGGGTCAGGAAGACCTGAATTACAATCCTGCCTTAGATATTGGGCAAATCATTTCACTTTTGTTTGCCTCAGTTTCCTCAACTATAAAATGAGGATAACAATTGTTGTTTATCCTTAGTTCTTGAAGACCAGTGAAATCTGTAATATTTATTGGGAAAGGAAATGGGATTGGGCCACTCCCAGTTGTCCCCTTCCCCCACAAACTGTCAGTCTTGTTTCCTTTCTACAAATCATAGGATGATGTCTTGACTTGCTCATGAACTGGATTTATGTGAGGCAAATTCAAGTCTGGTTATTGATCCATTCAGGCTTTTAAGATCTCAAAAAGCCTTTGACTTCCCATTTAGATTGGTAATTCCAACCTAAAGAATTCTCTCTCCTGCCTTGACCTATCAGGAAGCCTGATGTTAGTTCAGATCACAAAGGATTGCAGATAGTCCATTACTTAAGGAGAGGTACTGGATCTTTGAATTCCCTTTCCTTTCTTCAGTACAGGGCTATTCTTTCTTAGTGGCTTTGGATATAGAAAGATTTCTTTCTTTTAAAAAAAAAACCCTTACCTTCTATCTTAAAACTGTAAAGGTTAAAATTATGGTTGAGACTGAATGTAATAATTATATTTGGTTGCCAAGGATTTTATTTATAAAATCCTACTGAAGCACCAAAACTCAGCTGGAAATTTTATGGTGATTTAATTGATATAGTGGAGGAGATTAAGAAGAAGAAAGAAGGATGGGGCTAGTACCAGGTAGAAGATTAGGAGATCTAGAAAGTAAGATTTTGAGAGTGAAAGAGGAAAGAATCAGCCTGACCTCCAAAGGGGCTCAGCTAAGATACCAGAACCTGAATCAGCTCAAGGGCAAAACTCACTACCAATACTCCAAGATGTTGAAACGCCTAGCACACTCTCCAGCCAGAGTCGCCTCTCCAGGGAAAGAGGAAGAGAGAGGAAGTGATGTGCCTTATATGGATGGTTTTCCATCACTTTCCTACGTCTCATCTGTACCAATGATCGCTTAGCTTGACTTAGGACAGCCCAGTGGTGTGTCCATTTTTCTGCACATGTCTGTTGAAGGCCATTTCCTCAGATAATTAAATCTTGAGTTTGATGCAGACCTTCCTAATCTTGTTAAACTAAGAAGGGTGGAGAAATGTAGAGTTTCCAAGACCTGATTCTGTTATTCCAAGTTTCTCCATTGTTACTGATCAGGAAATAGCTAAATCAGATCTTCTAAAGTACAGTCTGATAAGGGTGGAATAGTTTTAAAATTTACAGAACCAAGATTGTCTTGGCTCTAAGGCAAAAGAATGGTAAGGATTGGCAATGGGGGTCAAGTGACTTGCCCAGGGTCATACAGCTAGGAAGTATCTGAGGCCACATTTGAACCCAGGACCTCCCAACTCTTAACCTGGCACTCAATCATCCAGCTTCCCCTGAAAGATTTCTTTCTTGATGTTTCATATCCCTATATGTGGTTACCTCCAAAATGATTGAGCATTTGTCTAAATAATATAAAATTACTAGGCTGGGAAAGATGTGAATTTGATCTCTAATTTGATCTACCCACTTTAATTTAGTCTAGTTCTATTCTGTTCTCATCCTACTTCTTAGACCACTTCTTTTTTAATTTTGATACAAATCAACAGATATTTTTAAGTGCCTATTAGATATGGTTCAGTGCTAGGGATATAAAGATAAAAAGTTCCTCCAAAATCTTATTCTCATTTTTTGTTTTTTAAACCCTTACTTTTTTGTCTTAGTAACATCTCAAAAATAGATGGGCAAAAGCTACATAAATGGGTTTATGTGACTTGTCCAAGTGTAAAGATTAAAATTTAGGCCAGACTGAGGCAAGATAGAAATTTGTTTCTTTCTGCAAGGAGTATTATGTTTTTATGAGGTTTATTAAAAATTAAGGATTAAAGAAAATATAGGATAAGAAAGCACGTGACTAGGTCAGAGAGAGGCCTAGACACAACCTCACCTACATTATGAAAAGAGCCATGTCTGCTTGCAAGAAGAAAACAGGGAAGAAAAAGAGCCCAAAAAGGCCTTTCCAATCAGGTTAAATACCTTCTCGATCTCTGCCCACATGAGAATTCAGTGAGATTACAAGACATTTTGGGGAAGTGGAGCAAGGGCTTCTGGAGATTGAAGTCCTGGATTTGAGTCTATTTTTACCCAAGGTTACACAGCTAGGAAGTAACTGAGGTCAAATTTGAGCCCAGGTCCTTCTAATTCCAAGTCTGGTACAATATCCACTATGCCACCTAGTTGCTGACCTAAATATCATTTTCCTTGAGAGTAGGGACTGTCTTTCATCTTTCCTTGAATCCTTAGCACTTAGCACATTACCTACTATCAGCAGACAGCAGGTACATAATAAATGCTTACTGACTGATTTTTTCATTGATGGATGCACAATATGAACACAAGCAAGTATAATATATCAACTTCCTAAATATGGGGGTTCCTCAAACTGGATTTTTGGTCTTCTTCTCTTTCTCTTCTATATGGTGGTTTTATAGCTTCATATAAAGCTTTATAGCTTTATAGCTTCAACTTTCACTTCTGAAGAAAATGATATCCAAGATCTTCATCAACATATCTGACCTCTAGCCTGAGTTTCAGTTGCATATTTTCTGTTGCCTATTGAATATTTCTTTCAAAAAGGAATTATTCCTTAATTTGTTATTGAAATACACAGTTAACTCCCTCCTACCCCCACCCCATTCTCATCAGAGAAGCCATTATTTAACAAAAATATATGTGTATATATGAAATTATAGTTTACTTATTTCTATTTATCAGTTTTTTTCTCTGGAGGTGGACATATACCAGTCATTCTTCAAACTATTTCTGTTATCGTGTATAATGTTTTCTTGGTTCTGTTCCTTTTACTCTTTGTAATTTCATGAAGGTCTTTCCATGAATATTTCCAAAAGGATATTCTCACTATGGGGTAGTGGAGAAAGAACTCAAAAGAACTAGGCTTACAATGAAGATTAATCTTTCCATCAAAACTAAGCATAATTATAATAGGGAAAACATGGATTTTAGTGAACTAAAGGAGTTTCCTGGGGAAAAACCCAGAACTTAGTAGGAGATTTGATCCTTAAGAAACATTGAAAAGTAAAGATGAAAGATGAATCATAAGCAACCCCAAAGGTCAAACTGTTTAATTCTTGTATGGGAAAATTTCATCTATGACCCCTGGGAATGGCATCATTTCCTGCATATTTTAAGAGATGAGTATGGATGGAAGATTCAAGGTTGAAGTGAATGCAGTGGAATGAGCCAAAATGGTAGTGGAGTAGACTAGGAGAAAGTAGGGTGAAATGGCTATTTCAGATGCAGGAGGAATGAATGGAGGAACTGCCAAGGAAAAGGGGAAGATGGGGTGGAGGACTAGTAGTATTAGAACCCTACTCTCATTAGACCTGGGATAAAAAGAGAACAACATTCATAATTAGAAGGGGAAAAAACTTTTTAACCTACAGAGAAAGGGAGGAAAGGGAGATGAGATAAAGGAAGGGCCTAGAGTTCCCTTAAGGGACTGGGGGACTAAGACAAAGAAGAGTGGATTAAGATAAAGGAGAGCAAGGTGATAAGAAAAGGGAGGGATACTTAGAAGTAAATACAAATCAAGAAATAGCTGGTATGGTGAAGGGATAAGAGAAGGACTCAGGATAAGATGAGGGAGGGATTTTTAGAATCTAAACCCATATCAAGAAATAGAAGGGGAAAAGGAAGGGATAAGGAAGGCAAATAGAATAAAAATGAAAAGATAAGGGAGGAATCCTTAGAAAAGTGGAGCAATTTGGAACTGGTAGGGCAAATTTGGAGAGGATAAAGGAAGATTTCTAAGAAGGGTTGTGAATTGGAGAGGTAGATAGAAGAAATTGAACATCTGAGGAAGAATACAGGGAAAAGAAGAGAATTGTGAAGAAAAAGAGAATTGAGAGAAATACATAACTAGTAATTATGCCATTGAATGTGAACGATTTTTTGACTCCTTCTTTTCCTCTATCACTCCCTCCCTCCACCCAATATCAAATAAATTAGCTAATATTTATTATTTTTTCCCTAATATCCCTCAGTCAGCCTCTCTCAGACATTCTCACTGCAACCTTTCCAATTCAGGCAGAATAAGACCAGTGAATTGACTAGTAGGATACTTCATTTCTTGTAGGATACTTGGTAATTTTCCTGTGGTTTTTATGGAATCTTTATGTAGGTAGGGTCTTTCTGTTTAACCAAATACTGTTACTATGTTCATTTGCCTCTGTATGTTGGATCTCTAATCTCTTCCAAGAACAGACTTCTCTATTTTTAACCACCACCAAAATATCTTGTTTATGATTTTGTAGTATAGTTTGAGATCTGATACGTCGATGTTCCCTTTCTTTTCCCTTTAAAACATCTTTACCCTGAAGATTCTTTGACCTTTTTTTCTCCAGATGAATTTTGTTATCTCTATGAAACACTATTGTGGTAGTTTGATTAGTGTGACACCGCATAAGTTAGTTGACTTAGTTAGTTGTCATTTTTACTATATTGGCACAACCTATTCATGAGCAATTAATGTTTTCCTAATTTTCTAGGTCTACTTCTGAAGAGAATTTTGTAGTTTTATTCACATAAGTTCTGGGTACATGTTTTGGTAGGTAGATTCCAGATGAGGGAAAGCCTTCTCAATGAAGCTATGCACTTACTTAAAGATATTACTGTTGCACAAAACATTAAAAAAACAAACCACCATTTACAAGTGAGATAAATCGATCTTAGGAATCATTTGATGTGGATATAAATTTTAGCTTTATTCTATATTGAGTTATTATGTATTACCTTATAATTTCAGGCATGGCCTTGTGAACAAGGAAATAGCCAAAAACAAGGGAATCCTGAAATTTGAAGAAAATGTTTCTGGAGGAGCAAATGGAATATTCAGGACTTGCCGGGGATGGGAGAGTTCCATGAAGATTCAAAAAGAAAACTGTTGGAGCCAGAGGGAGATTTTCTGGTCTTCTTATCTAAGACTCTGAAAGAGCTGGATGAGAGAGATACTCTTTTCAATCCTTTCTCCTGACTGAGCTGAATGAAGTTTCTTGCCCAACTGAAGACAACCCTTGGACTATAATTTTCCCTTAGGGGGACTCAAAGCTATAATGCTTGAAGAGAGTTTTGATCCAACCCTCAAAAGTTGTCAAAGGAAAGAGATAGCAGGGATCTCCTTTCTTTCCCTCTACCTTGAGTCTATGTGATAGGAGGGGGATTTTCAGTTCATCAAAAGAAGAAAGCTGTGAGGGGTAGACTTACCCTCTGGTCTGGACTGACTGACTCCATTAAAGCTGCCCAGCTTAGTGGAGGAAGAGGAAGGTGTCATACGGAACTCAGTCCTGAGAAACAGCTGCTTTCTGGTCCCTTCATCATTTAA
Source organism: Monodelphis domestica (assembly GCF_027887165.1). Lineage (NCBI taxonomy): Eukaryota > Metazoa > Chordata > Mammalia > Didelphimorphia > Didelphidae > Monodelphis > Monodelphis domestica. The sequence continues at coordinate 430,624,914 of NC_077229.1, forward strand.
GTTCCCCTCTCTCCCTTACAGCCTTTAAACTCTCTTGATTTATATTGAGGATATTGGATTCTATGCTATGATCCTGCCTTGTTAGCAGCTTTCATGTTTATTCATCTCAATGTTTTATGGCTCCTTTACCTGCCTTAATTATTAGACTGTTCCAAATGACTCTTAGTGGTTCTTAAGCCTCAAATCTCTTCTCAAAGAGGGAAAACTTTATATTTCAGAATATCCTGGACAAAATATGATGTGAATTTGAAGAGTCTCAAAGAGAGAAGACATATGGAGAAGAAAAAGCAGTTTTGGCCTGTTCTCAGGGAATGACCAGTGATTTCAATATGGAAGTTATTTGTATTTGCCTTGCTGGAAAGATGAGTATTATTGGGAGGGTTGTAGATGGACAGGTGTCCTTGGATCCCAGGACAGGGAATTTTATTTGTATTTATGAGGCATTAGAGAATGGTGATGGATCATAGGATCATAAAGCTAGAACTGGCTGGGGCACCAGAGGCCTTACTTTGCAGAAAAGGAAATAAAGACCAATGTGAATAAGCAAATCTGACCAAGGTACCATATTGTCAAAGGGAGGACTTGAACGCAGGTCCTCTTTTTTTTCCCTGAAAAAACACAAACAACTGTATTTTATATTGCTTGCTCCTCTTTAAATAACTATCTTGGAAATTGAGGAAAAGAACTGCCAATCACATTAACATATTACAGAGTGAAAAATTAATCTACCAAATGAAATAAATTAAAACAATAAATATTAATTTTCTGGTTATCTCACTCCCAAACTCATGCTTTTCTCCTCCAGTGAAGTCACCTGGGTCTGGAGCAGATTTGTGATTTTGTGGAAAGAATGAAAGACTCCTCATTTGACTGCCTTTATCTATTATTCTCTCTTAGAGTCTCTTCACCAGGGTCCCAAGTATGAATGGAGAAAAGTCCATTTGTGATGGATTACCTCACAGTTTCCCTCTCTCTATCTTTTCTGGTCATTTTGTATCTTTTTAATATCTCCGACAATGGCAGATGAAGGATGAATTGACATGAAATTTAGATTAATCTACCCATGCAGAGTAAGGTTGGTTGGGGGGGGGAGGAATAGTAGGTATTATTGATTAAAGTAAAGACTTGAAATCATTCCTATTATCTTCCAAACGTGATAATTGGTTGGAAAAAGGTGAAAGTTCTGGGATTTCGTCATAATGATCCATTTAGGAACTTTTAGAATATAGCTGATATGAAAACTTTTAAGATGAGTAATTCAGATACTGGGATTATTGGTAATGAGGAGTGAGTCACAGGACACAACAGTCAACTTTTGCTCATCCTTCCATTCACCATTTCCCTCCATGTACCTTTTAAGGTGTCTTGGTAGAAAACATTGATTTGTTGACTTCTGAGAATTCTTACAGAAAAACTCAAAACTGTTGGACAGAGTGCAAAAGCTTCACCTTAAATTCTTGGCCCCCACCTCAAACTTGGGGTAGGGTTCCATCCTACAGCTTATAGGTTCCGTTTGCTTTTGGCTTCTCTGTCAACCCTTTTGCTCCTTTGGTGGATTTCCAAGTAGGGCAGAGTCTACCTAGGCAAGGGTTGGACCTATTGTACATCAAAGTATATCTGAAATTGGGAATTCTTGACAGCCTGACTGAAACAAGTGCTCAATGTATTGAAATGCTCAATACTATTCATAGAGGAAAAAAAAGTCATAGAATGTTTGATCTGGCAGTTGCCTTGAAGAACACCAAATGATCTTTTAAATATAAAGTTCTAAAAGCTCCCAAAAGATGAAGCGACCCTCCTGAGAATAGGGATTGCTTCCTTTTTTCTATTTGTATCCTATCCCAATCATCTAACAAAGTACCTACCTGGTGAATAGTAGGGGCTGAATAAATGTTGGTTGGTTGATCGAGTTCACTCTGCTAGGAAGAGCAGATAGAACTAGAATCTGGGTCTCTGAGCTGACAACCCTGTTCTTGTTTGCATTTTCTAGTCTACTTCAAAATCTACTCAATAGACCTTCTTTATTTTAGGGCTACCTGAAATTATGCTCATCTCAGGAAGGATTTTTCTGTTAGCTAGCAAGTCTCTGCCTCAGATTATTGAGAGGGAAATAGATACTGCTTGTCATATCCAAATTTTATTCCAGAAGCATAAAACTGTTCCGGAAATGGATATCTGGACGTTCTCACATGAAACTTTTTTGTGTGCTTTTTTAGAGTCCTTCATATTTTTCTTACAGGAAGAGTCGACATTGTTTTCAGGAAAAGAGCTACTTTTCCTAGTCTTATTAAAAGACCTCGAGAACTACAGGCAGTCAGATCCCTCCACTACCAACCCCAAAGACATTTTGACTGCTGTTGTAATTGGGGTGCAGTGAGAGGATAATTGAGGCATGTACATGATCACAGTCACTGACCAATAAAGTTAGACTGTTCCAATCTGGCAGATTTATACTCATGTTCAGTACCTCAGTGCTACAGCTGGAAGTTATAAATTTCAAGAAGGGACATCATAGTGTCAGTAGTTTAGCTCATGGAGACCTTGGTCTGGATTCAGAGGTTAGCAATATAGAAAATTACAAGTTGTTTTTTTTTTTTAACCCCCACCTTCCGTCTTGGAATCAATACTGTGTATTGGCTCCAAGACAGAAGAGTGGTAAGGGCTGGGCAATAGGGGTCAAGTGACTTGCCCAAGGTCATACAGACTTGAACCTAGGACCTCCCATCTCTAGGCCTGATTCTCAATCCACTAAGCAACCCAGCTGCCCCCCAGAAAATTACAAGTCTAGAAAGTTGTACCTTGGAATAAAGATGATCAAGAAACTTGGATTATTTAAAGAAGACACGTGAGTGATGTAGTGATGGTCTTTAGATATCTGAAGGGATTTTATGAACTAAATGTAGCTAGTTAAAAACCCTTGTTGAAGGCAGAATAAGAGGAAATTGATTTTATAGAATGTAGTAGGAAGTAGAGGAAAAGCAGAATTAGATAAAGGTTGAAAAAGAACTCAACTGATGTTCACAAAGTACTTTGTAGATATTAAAATTCAGTGTGATCTAATGGAAACACAGCTGGCTTTGGAGTCAGTTTGGCCCTGAATTGGCTGGGAAAACACTATCTAAATTTTACTTGGAAAATGGGAACAATTGACCTTTTCTTACTTTGTTGGCCTATTAATAAAGCTAAAATAAGAATAACTGTGGGAAGTTGCTCCAAGAACCATTGCTCCATTTTACTCCAAAGTAAAAGGATCTTTTCTGTTCTCCACCCTATTTCCTAGCATTCTAGTCAAGTCAAGAAAACCCAGGTAAGGGAGACTCAATTATGCGCGAGAGCATTTTTTATCTAATTTGACACATTTATGCCTTTTGTAGGGTTAATATTTGTACTAATGCCAAAGCCCATTCCATTTCCAAAAACAGTTGTAAAGGTTTGAATGAGTGCTTTATTGTGCATGGGGTCAACAGTAAATTTTACAAAAGGGCTCTTTTCTCTAGAAAAGTCAGATACCAGTATGGCTCTGGGATCTCACTCATCTTGTGAAATCCAACTTTAAAGGTCTTGGGCTTAACTACCTTTGGTCAAGGTCAGTAACAACAGATTGGGTTGCCATTTCAAGGTCCTTAGAGATGATCTTCCAGAGTAGTGATGGTGAACCTTTTAGAGATTGAGTGCTCAAACTGCACCCTGCCTTACCCCAGGCAGGGGAGGGAAGAAGCACTCCCATTGGATTGCAAGGCAGAGAGGTGGGTCATGCGTGGACAGGGGAAGGGGAACAGCTCACTCTGGCACACATGCCATAGGTTCACCAACACGGTTCTAGCATATAACAATGTGTCTGTACTGCCCTTCATTTACAAAGCCCAGCCAACTCGAGTGTCCAGTATTTTTTGAGCAAACATCTTGATTAACTGGATTCCTGACTAGTTTGTTAGGGTATTTTCAAATCCTTTAGACCTAGCACAAATCTAGAGCTAGAGCTTTAGCAGATTAATCTTCTGGGGCCTATTTTCTCCATTTTGTTAAGTTAGAAATCTTTTTTTTTCTGATTGAGCCAAAGTCTTCAGTGTATAGTACCTGAGGAAATATTAGCTATTCAATTTAAATCACCCAAGTGTTCCAACTTTTATCATCTTCTTAGGTTATGAGAATCATTGAATTTTAGATGTGTTTCCTCATAACACAGAAAAAGTATACTACACTATTTTGTGATAGGAGGAGGAAGAAGGCCATTACCTCTTTGGGTTGGCAGAATGCTAACGCTAATACTGGCAGATACAGTACTCATACTGTCAGGATATTAATACCAAGGTGAGAAGTTTCACTTCTGTTAAATTTCTGATTCTAGATAATTTTAAGTAGATGTGTATTAATTACTCTTAAAACATTTTTAGAAGTATAGAATCATTTTGGCCTTTGTCCTTAGTACAGTAAGAATGAGTGTTTTTCAAATCCTGTACTTATTACTTTTGTAGCATTGGGCTACTTAACTTTTCTGAGCCTCAGTTTCCTCATTTGTAAAATCATAGGGTTGGACTATATAGTGATTGAGTTCCCTTCTACTCTATGACCTTCAGAACGACAATTCACACATAAGGAACGAACACTGGACAAGTCAGGATGTTGAATTCTAGTCATGTTACTTTGACTCAATCAATGAACGAACAAACTATTTCGCCTTTCTGGGACCTAGACTCATTTGCAAAATGAGATTCTTATGATATTTCTAATACTCCTTTAAGTGCTGACATTCTGTAATTGACTCCAATTAAACAAAACATGTTATAAAAATAGCTTTTTTAGATCCCTTCCTATAGAATGGAAGACTTAATTGAATTCATCGGAAGATAACAGATGTAAAACGTTCTAACTACTTTGGATATTCTTTCTTTTGCTGCTTCTTAAATCTTTTTTTTTTTAAATGAGCCTCTGCTACATTTATTGAACTTATTTAAGCCATTTCCTTCCCTTTGAAAAGACAGCAGTCATAGTTATATATGGACTTTTAAACAGGTTAAAATGGTATTTTATTGTAGGGAATGTTGACATGTGTGTCCAAGCACTGTTCTCCCTTTTTGGTAGGGATTATGAAGTGAGATATAATACTAAAAGACTAAATATTTGTGGCTCTTATATATGTATATATATAATAGATATTTAAAATACACAGTAAAAACATAAGAACATCTCAAATCATAAAGTAAAATCAACCAAAATCTTTGGAAATTTCATGAAAAGTTAAATATATACAAACAATCCAACCAAAAAAAAAATAGTTCCCAACATTGTGCTATGGAGGGCAGTTCACACGTGAAGCAACTAGCATCATAACATTTTCCTTCTGGTAAACTACAGTCACTAAACCTCATTAGCAATAACACAAGAGTGATAACTGTGAAGTTCCAGAGTACCGCATACTGCATTAGGCAACAGTCAATGAGGTGCTCTTCTGCCATTGGGCTTCTTGTACATTGCATACATACAATGCAATGCAGCAACAGCCTCCAAGTCTTGGCAAAGTGGAGTTGATGTCCATTCTACAAAAATTTTACAGCACATAACACTGGATCATTTTTATAATCTGTGCATTTTTTCCTTCCATAATAGGTGACGCACATCAGTTTGTACAAGTGAGTAAATCATCTGGTTGTTGACATCTGGATTAATAACATCCAACAAGGCCAACCAGAAGCCATAGGTCATTGCTTTTGTGTGTGTTTTGTGTTTGTTTTCTATTTAGAAGGCATAAACACAACATAAAGTTAATTGTGGTTCACAATATCCAGCTTCTAATGAAGAGTTAAAAAAAAATCAAAAAGAAATCAATAGTCTTATATGATCTAACAGAGGTCTTGCCAAACAGCCAACCAACCACCTGATCCCATAGTGTTAAGCTGACTTGACATAGCACCCCCTGCAGCACAACGGACAGCGGAACACTGGCGCAGTTCAGAGCTCTTCCAAGCATAGCTTCAACTTTACGGGCACATTAAATTCTATTCCTTTACTTCAATTAGTTAATCCTCTACACAGGTTTCTTTGTGTTTTGCATGCATCAGGTTCCATTTCCTTTAAGGGCCTCTCTCTCTTCCTTGGTCAAGCATGAGCTTTGCCTTGCCACTCGTTTTTGTGATTTTGTTTTTGTTTTAAGTGGTCAATGCCTCCAACACTTGGAAAATGAAATATAAATGCGGTTTTGCTTACAGAAGAGAATTGTAGCTATATGGACAATGTAAAATGAAATGAAACAAGTGTCAGAAACAGTTTATAAAAATGGCACATTTATTGCTACAGAACGGTCATGTACATGACTTCATCGAATAACTACAGATGAGAAACAGGTTATGGCCTACACCAAGCTGGGTTTATTTTGTCTTGAAGGAACTCCAGCACACAACCTGTTTGGACACTTCTACAAATCAGAAATACACCGAAAACATGAAAAAATCGAGGCACTCAGCCACACATTGAAAACAAGGTGTAACTGTTATATAGATTTTTTTGAAATGTTTTCCCTTTTTTTCTTTTTTTTTAAACAATTTTTTCTTTTTACTGCTGCAGCTATGTGTACAGTCGCAAAAAATTTCCCCGCTGCGACCTACAACTAAAAAAAAAAAGCTACCATACAGTTTCATCTCAGTAACACATGGTAAAATAACATCTTTTAAATAGTAAAATAAAGTAACAAACTTTTACTCAGAATGATTCCAAAAATCTACAAAGAAGAAATATTCAGAATCTGACAATTTTTTTTTTGTAATATTCATGGTATAAAAGGATTGCTCCTGCGAAAAATAAGCCAAATATATTTTTATTTTTAAATTTAGTTTTTTTTCCTACTAGGGTGTACTACAGTCTATTTTATAGCAAAAAGAGCACTAGACAAACAAAGCTTTATAACAAAAAGCCAGGCACTGATACATGGTAAATCTCTGCTTTTTTTTCTTATCTTCACTTAATTGCATCACAAGTAACAAGAATGAAAAAGGCCACAGTTCATATATTTTCACCATTACATATGTCTATAATACTTGAAATGAGTATGGTCAAACCAGCACTGCACAAAGATGAATCAGCTTCAAGCCCCATGAGAAAAAAAATGTGTCTTTAAAGAAAAACAAAGGAAACCAAAAGAAACATAAAGAGAGGCCCAAAGGCCTTGGTGCCCCCATTGTGTTGGAATTCATCCTATTTCATTTTAACTTTGACTTTTTTTTTTAATCCCAGTCAGCCAGCAGACTTGTGTGTGTGCGTGTGTGCATGTGTGTGTTAGTGTGTGCTTGTTTATGCTGAAATTGTTTCATTCCTGACTCTCATTTGGACGCAGACGCTGTGCTGCCTTTCGAATGCAAAGATGAAAACTCTTCTTTTACCCAATTATTGGCTTGTCCTCTACCCCTCCATCCCTTACCTCCCTTCCCACACACCCTTGCAAAATAAAGATACATTCACTCACACACACACACACACACACACACACACACACACACACAAAGAAAAAGGAAATCGGAAGACTGATCAGAACAAGTTGCATCACTGGTAGGACTGACAGTTGTATAAACATTAGTGTTCCTTGCAGTTACACAGAAGACAAATGGTAAGATTTTCTAGATGAACAGATCCCTATTCTGCATATTCATAAATTACTTGAATGTGGAGGTGGATCAGGTGTTCCAAGTTGCTTTTTAAACATTTCCACAGTCTTGGTATCACCATATAGAATGTAGGATGGACCCTTAGGAGACTTTATACTGCTTTTCACTGCTTCGGCTAAATTTCATCCACAAATCCAGTATAGGATACCAATGGTTTACCAGGGCTTGACTAGTTAATTAAAAAACAACAACAAAAAAAAATCAACACAACAAAAAAAAAGCCCACTTCCCCTTTCAACTTTTTAATATGGGTACATCCAGAATAATAATTATTGGTGCGGATCATATTTCTCCACAGAGCTCAAAGCAATGAGGAGGTTTCTGGTCACTAGGAAAAAGGTCTTTTCATTTATTTCCAAGGGAAAAGCAACTATCAAGGTACTGCATTACAGAATAATGGAAACATCAAAGCTGGTTTAATAATGGATTGCAGCTCTTAGTTCAAGAGAGAACAAAATAGAAAGCACCAATTTCTCTAAAAGAAAATCAAATGACTACAATTTAATTGTTTTGTTTTGTTCACAGATTTGAAAAACTTTAATTCAGCTTCATAAAGCACCTTAACATTGATCAAGAGTGCAGTTCTTAAAATGTGCATAAATCAAAGGAGTATTTCCAGTTGCCTAGAGTAAACACTGTATTTTGTAGTGTACACTTGTCCTGAATGTGATCAAAGGGCATATCTGCTTCTGAAATAAAACTGTGCTTGGGGAGACCAGCCTTGGTACAGTATGAGTGTCGAATGAATGACCTGGCACAATGGCACCTTGAACCTTCGAAGGAACCCAGAACACAAGGGTTCCAATCACTTGGAAGGTGAACTTGCTTCTTCTACACCCCTCTTCCTGCAAACCAGACTACTTTCCCCCACCTCTCTTTCATACAGGATTTTCAATGGTAAACCTAAATGGAACAGCTTTTCATAGAGTTTGAGTCCTGCTATTTTCCTAAGGTTTTTAATCCACCTCCACATTTTAGGAACTTATCAACAAATCAAAGCATTTTAGTTTTACTTCTACTGAACATATTTACAGTTTTCAACATACACACAGGTAATCAAAATGTTAATGGGTGTGTAAAGGTGACCACATGGTAACTATCTTATTTGTTCTTCACGTTTTCAGAAATGAACATAAAATTCAGATTCTTGTATCTCACTATTTCATTTAAATGAGACTTTTTTTCAATCACACAGATTTTTTAAACAAAAACTGATACAATGTATTAAAACACATAATAACAAGAGTCTACATGTAAAAATATAACTTTTACATACACAATTTCAAAATAATGATACGTTTGCCATTTGTTGCATAAAATTTACAAATGTCTTTTTCATTACTATATAACTGGCAAAACAGGAGAACAGATGGAACATTCAGACCATTTTGATGGATGTATGGCATTTACTCAGTGCTGATAGGTGGAAAATCTACTTGAACAGGGAGTTTTTTTTTTCTTTTTTAAATACATGCCAAGTTTTGTGTGGCTGTAAAAATAGAAACTAGAATTAGAGACAAAAGGATGCTGACAAATACTTAACTAGGAGCACTACCTGTTAACTGTACTATACACCAAAGTCAATCGTTATAAGATTCACTATGGAAGTTGGTTCAATCGTGCCCAGACTTCAAAGCTAGTTATCTGATGAGTTGCTGTGCCACATAGCTTGATCTATGTTACTATCAAATATGTTAAATATAAACTTCATTCATACTGGCCAGAGAAATACTGTACTACCCCTCCTTGAGAAAGTGCAACTTAATGCTTTAGGACTTATAAGGCTTGTTATAATGCTGCATGATGATTGGATATTGGCATTTTTCAAACTAAGGAGGAGGCAGAGGAAAGGGGGTCTACACTTGAGTAAACCCACTTAGAAAGAAAAAAAATCTTTTTAAATTAAAAAAAAAGAAGAAAGAAAACCAATCATATCTATCACACTACTTGCAATTTTCTGATTTGATGTTTATTTTTTTTTTCTTCAAAAATCTGACCATGTATTCAGAAACGCCTCACTGCACACTACTTAGGCTACACATGTAGGTAACACTTTAATCGTTTTAAATCACAGCCACTTTGATTATGTTATGTTTCTGATGATATAAACATTGGAAGGCACAGTGGTAACATTGTAGCATTCTAACCTTGTACCTCTGAAAATCCCAGAATAGGGTCACACGAGCAACATTACGATTCCGACAAATTCATTTTTGCCACGTCTTGGTAATGCTGCTTGTAATATCTACACATGATGTGACTTTTAAGTCCTGTGTTCCCAAAACACTGGAGAAACAACTTTCTACTTATTTATGAATGAGAAGCAACATCAGGGTCAGCATTTCATCCTGTACTCCCCCTCCAGAGACAGAGTTGGCACTACAGGTTACAATAACAAACCAGGGGAGAGGGACAGAAATAAGACAAAAAAATCCGTATTTACAGTAAAATCTTTTTTTTAAAAAAGTTAATCAGTACTATTTTTTACAGGAGAAAAAAGTCTGAAACAAATGAACAAAAGCTTACCATATTCACTAAATTTTTAATATATATTTATATATATATTTATATATATATATTTGTCATAGGTCTATAAGATCCATCTGTTCCTCCTACCCTAAGGAATGGCTAATGTCATCACTTCATTTTCATTAGGACGTTTGCTGGTTTTGTAACTAGGGCAGCAAAGCTCCCCCTTCAATATCCAGTAAGTATAAACACTAGGTGACTACAACACCAACAAAAACGTTCATGTAGTTTTCTTCAGAAGTACACTTTTTCATTATTGCAAGTTTACAATTTTTAAATTAAATATTTTTTCAGACTTACAAATTAATTATATTTTTTTTTTCCAAAAGAAGTTTAGGCACAAATGCATTGTTCCACAGTGTGGAGAAGATTGCCATTCAGTCTCTGGGCTGCGTGTCACAGCTCGCAACATTCTGCTTTAAACATTCTGAATGATATGTTAAAGAGAGTCGTCCCTCAAGTTGCACTTTTTTTTGTTTTTTGTTTTTTGATAATCGGGAATGCTGAAATCTCTTGCGTCTGTGATTCATAACTACTCAGACTTGTCTTATATTACAAAAAAAGGGGATTAAGGAGAAGTGTTTATGTGGGTTTAAGATAATACAGTTGTTAAGGAAGTGGTCTCTTGTCTTAATGAAGAAATGTGGCAACTTGGACCTGTGAAAGAAGTTAAAAAAAAATTAATGAATAGATTTTAGCAGGAATCTTTTTTTTTTTTGAATGAGCATTTTCAGAATCTTTTTCTAAACTGAAATCTCGAAGAGCTCTCGCTTAATACTCATTTTTTGAAATGTCTGATGACTCAGTTAGATCTAACAGTGGAATCGGCAGTGGTTGAAAGGGAACCTACCATTTCACATCTGTCCCATATGATTCGATGCATCTCCCATTCCAGGGTGAGGTCCCGCCAAAGAGAGAGGAGGAGGCTCTGAAGATACTTTTTCTTCTTCCCTTCTTTTCAGGCATGCCGCTTTAGGGTTCAGATTCCTTTCTGTGTAACATCAAAGTGAAAAAAGCATTGCCAAATGGGTCAGGCTGGTGAACCCGCTCTCTCTCTAGATCAGATTGTTTAGTTAACCCAAGTGTTACTTCTGGGTTAAGGTAGTAATGCAGTGAGACTTGGTGTTTTCACAGCAGTACGGAATTAATGAGTATTTTACAATAGCAGTTTGTAATTACGCCCTTTGCTGGTATGTTAAATGCTTGTGCATTTAACTAGCAAGCAAGGGAGAAGATGACTCAGTCTGAATTGAATACTGAATTTGGGCAGCAAAGTTTGGAATTGTGAAAAGTGAGTGAGGCAGATATTCTACACTCGTCTTTCAGAGAGTCCATGTGAGGAATTTTAAACTGGAGCTTTAAAATCTAAACGTAGTCAAAAGAAGAGTCCTTCTACGGACTTCCAATGTGATTTCAAGTTGGAACGCTCATTTTGGACTAGGAATTTGCTTTCCTTTATAGTATAATAACTGTGCCTGATTAACTATAAGCTTTTGAGCTAAATGCCCAATGAGGGAAGGATGTGGCACTCCGCTCACCTCGCACTTGCTGCTCTAAGCTGAGAATGACGGCTACTGCCTGGTGGAGGATCAGGAGTTTTGTCTGGGGCTTGTCACTCTTCAGATGGAGCTGCACCATGCGGCCCAACTCCTTGAAAGCCTCATTAATGTCACGCACGCGCAGGCGCTCACGGGCGTTGTTGGCCATCCTCCTTTCTTTTTCACGCTCTGCTTTCTGCTCCGGTGTAAGATCTTCATCATCATTATTGCTGTGAAACAAAAAAGACATAACATTTTCTAATGGTGTGGGGGAAAAAAGCTTTCTAAATATTTCCCTTATTTCCTCCCACCCCAGTTGCCTTTCTCTTAAGGTTTTGCCCTTCGATTCTCCATCCGAGACCACAATTTTGCAAATGTCTTTGCTGCTGAGACTGCCTATGATGTGGCAAGATGGCTCTTTATTCTGTTAAACCTCCAGCATGTATCTTGACCTGAGAAAAGAGCTAATGGCTCTACCAAAGATATGATGCTCATATCAAGCTGGAGACGATGGCCAAGTCAGGATCACTGCCACATGTTGTTTGCATTGGGAGAATGAGAGATCTCAGGATATCAGCCAAAAGGAAACAAAGTACATTTCAACAATAAACATTACATTTCAAAAAGCAGCACCACAGCCGGTTTTCTCTTACCCCATTGGGAGCATGACTCCTGTAAGCAAAGTACATTTGAAAATAAGATGTTTCTGAAAGGTTCCATTCTGTGTGGCATTTAGAACCAATGGAAAACAAATGATTGAAAAAGAACTTAATAGACTTAAATAAGAGAAGACAGAATAAAGATACCAGTTTAATCTCCTACAATTAGGTTTTAAAAAATTTAAGTGAGGCAAATAAATTCTAAAAAAGCTGTTTTTTTAGTCTATGCTTTGCCTCTATTAGGTGTAAGTCATCTTAGGGAATGGTTTTGGCCTTTCCTGAGTCTTGCTTTCTCCTTCTTAGGAGGCCAAATTAGATATCAGTGGCTTTACCTTGTTCTATAAACCAGTTCTTTTAAGAACAGGTGAAGGAAACCTGCTTGAGAGCTGGCTATAGGAAACAGACTTGGTGCTTTTAACTGATGACAAACTGAATATGCACCAATAACAACACATGGTTAAAAAAAAAAGCTTCAAGCTAAATCGGAAAAGCACAGTGGGGAGGTCACACTCTCACGAACAGCACGGGTCACAACGGCAACTAGAATTTTGTTCCTAGTTTTAGACGCTTTAAGGAAAATGACAAAACTAAAGGTTGTCCAGAGAGTGAGCAAGTATGTGAGGGGTCTGGGAAGCTTGTAAATGAAGGAGAATTAAGAGACGAAGAAGAGCTGAGAGAACTGACAGATTTTAGGCTGGAGAAGAAAAGACTTAGTTATAGGTGGTGGAGGGAGGTGACAGGGAATACTTGTTCTGTGCTGCTCCGGAGGACAAACCTAAGACCAATACATGACTGTTAAAGGGAAGTAAATTGTGGTTTAATTGAGGGCAGCACTTTACCACCTTGTCCCTAACTTTGAACTTTTAAAAGATAAAATGGGCAGCCAAAATAGGTAGTGGGTTCCCTTTTACCTTAAGTACCAATCGGGGACTACTACATAAACCTTAAGGAGTCTATCTACTAGATAACCTGACCTCTAAAAATCCTTTACAACTCTGAGATTTTTGTGATTCAAAATTGACTTTTTCACTAAGTAAAGAAGCTTTTCGTGTGGCAACGTGAAATGATCAGATGGGCCCATGCCTCTTTTATCTGACTCCCTTTTTGTCCTTCTTTTGTACAAGAAAAATTATTTATTCCTGGTATCAGGAAGACCTGAGCTCAGATCTGGCTTCAGATACTTTGTAGCTGTGTGATCTGGGCAAGTCACTGAACCCTGTTTGCCTCAGTTTCCTCATTTATAAAAAGAATTGGAAAAGGAAATGACAAGACATTCTGGTATCTATGCCAAGAAAATGCTGAATGGGGTTATGAAGAGTTGGAGATAATTGAAATGGTAACAACTATCTCTCTTTTTTTTTTTTCTTCTTGGCTAATCAACAGCCAAGAATTAAGGTAAGGAAGATGTTTTAAGTCTCTGGATCTGGGGTTCTCTAGGGGAAAGATCAATATTGTTTTGGAGCAATCCCTCTTCCTGGATCAACTTATAGACTGTGATGAATCAGGTTTTAGAATAAATTGTAACTTAAGACACTTAGATGTGTTAAAATGATTCCATTGGAGGTTGACCAAGGTGAGAAGTATGGAAACAGGTAAATAAATGTGAGGGGAAAAGAGTCATTAGTGTCTCACTATAGGTAAAGAGCTTTCTGCAACCAATGCCTCCTGATAATCCTGGCTGAAGTAATATGGCTCCTTTTCCCAACTTTAATCTTAGTTGGCCAAATAGAGCATGGTGATGTTTTCTTGAACTGACATTGTGGTAATGAGTAGGGATAAAATACAGCTGGACTAGGTCATCTAAATAGGTCCTTTACTTTGCAGTCCCACTCCCCACATCTTCAATGTCCTCAGCACTCAGTGAACAAAATGTTATTATATAGCACTCGGGTCCTTTAGAAGGCAACACTACTTGAGATAATGAACAGAATGGAATAGGTAGATCAGCAACAGAAGCAAGTTTCCCTCAGGTAAAGTCAAAAAGGCAATCATTTGGGTAATCATTTTGTACATTAAACATTGTGCTATATATAACACAAAGAAGACTTGAAAATGAGAACTTATTTTCCAAAGGTTCATGGCCTAATAAGTAATTTGAATTCATTATTCACTTATAAATAAATGTATAAATAAATAAATTGGTTATGCAAATAGACTGCATAGATTTTTTTTTTCAAACACTGTTGACTTATAACACAGATCTGGAAGCATAACTAAATGTCACAAGAGTGACCTTTTCAAATAAGAAGGTTCTCAACAACAAATTAAAATAATCTACTGAAACTTCAAAGGACCCATTAATATGTATATGTAATAGCTACTAGTTAAAAGACTAAGAATTGATCTGATCATTGAACAACAGTAGAGATGTGCTAGTCACATAGAAGCATCTCTAGTGTCTCTTACACAGAATGGAATGAAAAAACTCAAATTGTCACTGTACTTTTTTCTCATCTTTCCTGCACCTAAAAAAGAATGGAAGAGAGCATGCAAGCAGTGGCATTTTAGAAAATGAGGATAGAAGAGCTAAATGGATTTTTATTTTAGGGATACCCTACAGAATAATCTGAAAATGTTTGTGAAGCTCAGAGTTAGTGAATCTTAATTCTCTGTCCCAAACAGAACACCTTCTGCCAAATCTCCCAATTCCAAAGCGAAGTGGAGAGTTGGCAATTACATGGGGGATTAGACAGCCAATTTGGATAACTAAAGACATAAGGGGATCATTTTTTTGAGTGTTTAAGGTGTGCTGCAAGTGATTACTTTGGTCTAAAATATCTGGAATGCATACAACCCTAATTTACCACATAATTGCCAACCTTACTTTAATACTTGGGCAGGTGGCCTTGGCAGCTAATGAAATAGCTTATTGGACATTCATGCTAAATTATGACCTGAATATCAGAATTTTCCTACAGTGTGTCTCTCTACACGGAATTTTATCAAATATAGAAGCAAGTGAAGAACCACATCTTTCCCCATTATGTTATTATTATTAAACGTTTTGCTGTAAAGGAATTCTGATTACTTTTAATAGACATTTTCATCTAAAGAGCTTATCAAAGATACCAAATTCTTAGATGATCAACCTATCTATTCTCTTTCATTTAATATCCTCAGAATGTATCTAATACTGTTACAGCTTTTTTCTGTTTTGAATTTTAATTTTTCAGATTTGTATATTGGTGGCTGAACAAGTCAGATCTCAGGAGACTGATGGATCTTAAGGATATCTCTCTTAATATGAACTACAGAGGTGGAGCCAAGATGGAAGCTTAGTAGTAGCATCAAGAGCTGGAACTGCTCTGAGAATCCTTTCAAACCAATTTTAATATGAACTACAGGCTCATTAGTTCAGAATGTGAGGACACCAGTTAGTAGTTATTACTAACCCTAAATTCCCTACAACACAACGCATTTCTGACATTTAATTAAATAATTCCAATTAGTATAATTTAGTTCAATTTAAAGGAGCAATATTGAATTCCTAGTGGATTCTGAAGAACTCTGGGTACTTTCAAGTGTTTGCCTCCTCAATGACTTCATATATAGTTAATGTAGACATGTTTCATTATTTTTCCTTCTGCATTTGTATTTCTGCATTCCAATTCTTTTTTTTTTTTAAAGAGAACCTATTGCTATTTAGAGTATCTCTGCGTTTCTAAATTTTTTAGTGTCGGGTTAGATTTGCTGATTTCTTTAAGAGCTTGTATTTCTGTTCTGACCTTTTTGATATTTTTCACTTAATTTGATGTTGCTTCTGAATCCTCTTAGAAGTTGCTTCATTTCAGGGGGGCTTGAAGAATTAATTATGATAACTACACCTTTCTCCAGGGATTTGGTCTCAGTTTCCTTGTTTTTAAGTTCTTCTCCATTGATTTGGCAATTTTAACCTTGAATAAATCTTTCTTTTTCTTAGTCAGCTTTTGGTCAGCTATTACCATGTTGATTATTCTATGGTTTCCATGTTGAAATTATGTTTCTTACCACCAATTCTTGATCTTCTTAAGGCATATTACTGTTGTGTTCCTTCCTCAGCACTTGCTGCCTGTTCTCTGAAAAGCCAGGGCTGGACACTGACACTATATCCCTCAGACTGTGAGGTGACCAATAGGGTTACTGATATAAGAAAATTCCAACTGGCCACTGGGTTTGGGCTTAGTCTCTAATTTCCCAACCTGTTTCTTCCTTCCCTCCAAATCATCTTTAACCCGTTTTGCCTATATCTCTTTATGTTCTCCCCTAGCTAGGCTTTAAGTTCCTGGAGGACACACTTCTTTTACTTTTGACTTTGTATTCTGGGTGGCTGGTAGACAATTATAAATGCTAATTGATTTACAGACTATCTTTTATAGCTACATTCTTCTGGGTTTTGTCTTTTTCTTTATAACTGACTTTCTTTAGTTCCCCTATGCTAGAAACTGCTGGTATGGGATTAAAGGAATGCCACCCCCCCTTCATAGGAACATTCTACAGAAGCCGCTGAAATGAGGTCTCTTTTCCTTTCTTTCAGACTGGCTGTATATTTCTTCTTGTACTATATATTAAGTAGTTGCAACTAGTGCTGCCCTTAATCCTCTGTTTTTTTGTTTCCTAGATTCAAACTCTTCTTTAACTACTTCTTTCTCTTCATCTTGAGCTTGGTCTTAATTGTCTGGACCTTTATTCTGATAACTGGTGTTTAAAATTCAAGAGTCACAGAATTGATATAGGGGAGCATCTGGGAGGCAGAAGGAGGGAGGGAGATTGGAATAATGAGTGTTGGGGCTTTCTGCTTATATTACTCAGGGGGGTAGGAGCTGTTCCTGGGATATCTTTGACTCCATCATCTTCACAGGATTTCTCAAGGTCATGTATATGGTCATAAATTGGGTTATCTTGCTTATAACATTTAACTTAGTCATGTAGTTTGTGGAAATTGAAGTAAAACTGAAAGACAGGTGTACGTGCTAGTTTTGAGTCACTGTCTAACAATAGTGAATCAATGCTGACCTGATCATCTCAAGATCAGGGTCACTCTCCTTTGCTGTTTGTATGTGAGAGGGGAGGGGGGGGAGGGAGAGAGAGGGGGAGAGAGAGAGAGAGAGAGAGAGAGAGAGAGAGAGAGAGAGAGAGAGAGAGAGAGAGAGAGAGAGAGAGAGAGAGAGAGGAGAGAGAGAGAGAGAGAGAGAGAGAGAGAGAGAGAGAGAGAGAGAGAGAGAGAGAGAGAGAGAGGGAGAGGGAGAGGGAGAGGGAGAGGGAGAGGGAGAGGGAGAGGGAGAGGGAGAGGGAGGGAGAGAGAGAAGGAGGGAGGGAGGGAGGGAGGGAGGGAGAGAGAGAGAGGGAGGGAGTATTTTTTCATTTTTCTTCAGTTATGGGAATGGACACATATTCCTTTGATGGAGATTAGCTTAATAAGCTGCAGTTTAATGGCTGCAGCCTATTGGTTAATGTACTTGTTCTCTCCTGGATTCTAACAATATGGGAAATGTAACATCAAACAAACAAGAAGAGTCTTTGAGTAGAGGAACTGTATAGAATGTGTATTGTCCACGCAACCATCTACACATGAATACAATCAACCTAGGCTATGTTATCTTCAAACCATTATGGTCAACACAGCATCTGTATGGAATGTTCTATGTGTTACAAAAATAATCCTCCTGACCCAGGATGTCTGGCTAATCTGAATAATTTTTGCCTTCCTGGTAATAGATCTGCACAAATCCTTTCAAGATCTCAAAACTGGTTAGCCTCTTCTGAAGTGCTATTTTGGAATTCAGGATAAGCTCTATCTTTTGAGAAGAGAACAACTAATAATCCATCGTCATTGAAGCTATGTCTCTGATTGCATTTGTCTGTGCTCTCATGAAATGAGCTAACTACCTGCAGACACCAACTAAGATCTTCTCTCTAAGCCCCTTAATTTCATCAAGGATAGGACAGCAACAAACCAATGACCTCCCAGGTTCACTGAACTCCTGGCTAAATTTAAGTTCTTTATCTAATGAAATTTTTTAGATAAAGATACCATTTAAAATATGTTCTTATTTGTTAATAGACATCTGGATAAAATCACAGTTTCTTTAAAAGTAAATAAGGGGATGCAGTAAGGTACAACAGAAGGACCTGTGGATCTGAGCCTAGACTTAGGGGTAGAAGAATGCCAAATCCAGGCCTAGCAGGGAAATAATTATGAAGAGTCAGTCACTTAACCTCACTTCACAGGGTTGTTGTGAGGACAGTGCTTTGAAAACCTGTAAGTGCCCTATAAATATGAGATATTAATTAGGATTCACTGTGGAAATGAAACATGTTAAAGGGAGCTAAAAGATTAAGCATGGGAGTAGCAGCAGCAACAGCTCCCCACTGTTAGATCGAAGCAAAAATTCAAGATAAATCAGGATGTACCTATGTTGGGCATTAAAAATAAACCAGGCAATATCAGTTATTAGAAGATTAATTCAATTAAACAGCATACCTTCTGTCTACACAGACACTGCAAGAGAAGAATGTTAACATTTTAGACATCATTCTGAACTATGACTCAATTCTTGACCATGAAAATAGAGGTATCAATGCTATTAGAACTGGGATAAAGCAAGTATTCAGATATATTTTAAGGGTAAGAGAAAAGAGTACAGTGTACTAATAGAGTAAACTAGTATTTTATAGTGTTTTGCAATTTTGATATATTTTTAGAAGCATTTTGGAAATAACATTTTGCATCAAATTTATAAATGATCACAGATTAAAAAGTGAGCTGTTTTATTTTTGAAACTATCCATAATTTTTTTTCTGGTACATAATTTGTTTTGTGTCCAAATTTATGATTATAAGAGGATTTTAGGCATACTAGAGTACAGGTATCTGAAATGATACTATCAGTACTTCTAGAACAGGCCTTTTGAGCTGTGGATTTACCTGCTAGGAAAAAACTGAATAGTTTCTTCCTTGTTCTGTTCACTTCATCAAAGTCCAATAAAGGAATTAAATGAAGCGACAGTATTATATACTGTTACCTAGATCTTGACCTAGTAATTGATTTGATATCCTTCTTGTCGTCGTCTAATTTCTTGTCCTCAGAAGATTTTGTGTCTTGCAGGTTTTCATCTCCCTCATCGTCGGATTTGATCTCAGAGCTACCTGAGGATACACTCTGCCCCTGTAATCCAGCTGGCATGCCTACAGAAAAAAAAAGGCTGTGTTACTATTGCCAATGTTTAAACCAAAGACTAAATGCACGAACATGTGTGTTACTTATTGTGGGGCTGCCAGCTATACAACGAGTGCTACTGAACTCTGATCCTTATGCTCATGCTGTCACTCTTTTATGCTATCTGGGGAAGTTTTGAAAATGCACCTGCTGAAACCAGTTTTTGTTGCATTGGCTCTGAGGTTAAATTCTATTTTGCAATCTTTTGGAGTAGATGGTAATTTCACTGTCTACAAAACATCAACTTAATTGCAATGAAAATCATAATCATGAAAATCACACACCTCAATGTTCTGATTAAGAACCCAAGTAAATATCAGCTATTATATTGAGTTTTTCCATGTGCAATGATTTAATAGAAAAAACCCTTAAAATATAATTCCCATGGAATGAAATAAATACATTCAGTCAGGAAGACTTCAAAAGATACCATAATGATATTACTGAATTAGGTTTCCTTCTCAAAGAATAATTAGTGACTAAAGGAGGTACGTATGTTAGGCAGTTCTTTATAGATTTTCATTTTAATCATAGATGGTCATGGTTATAATTGGGGATCCCAAAATGTGGGATTCAAATAACTTCTTACATCAAGAATAAATGATCGCTAGAGCTAAACTGTAAATGATTCTATGAGCCCAGAAAGTTGAGCTGTCACATCCTTGAAATTTGTTCAGTTTTAATAAACACTTCTGAAGAAAATCTGGTATATAGCATGGCTCACCTTTCTGGGCTTGTGACAAATTTGAAAAATTTGGCTCTAGCAATTATTACTGAGATAGAAGCTATTTTGATCTAAGAATTGGTTTCCTTGTTTAAAATTAGTCATCTGTGGTGACTTAAGAGGCAGGGGGATAAACTAGTTATCTTCTTGATTAAAAAAAATTTCAGTTTTTGTAAAAAGTTGTAGACAATAAATGGATCATAGGTATCTGACTATAAGTTAAGGAACTTACTTTCTAACAGAAGGGGTATGTAACCAACAAAGATTTCTGCTGACCAAAGTACTAATTTGACAATTTCTGCTTTATACTGCCAATTTTCTCTTTCTAAATTTCCTTCAATTAAAAAAAAATCCTTTCTCTCCATCTTTTTGGAAGCTCGGGTTACATCTAACCCCATTAGATGATTTGAATGGTAATTTTATTGACTGAAATATTTATTGAGTGAAAAACGTGTAAATAGCTAAAATAAACTTTACTGTCATCTTTCTGATATCTTTCTCCACTCAAATGAAACTGGATCCCCAAAGACTTTTGAGAAAACAGTTTTTGGTGAAACAGAACCTATGAAGAACAGGTTCTAAATGGCTGCTTTCTCATTTTACTTTATTATGCTGAACCTGATCTTTGGTTCTATGCCAGTTTTAAATCTAGAAATGAATACCAAGTATGCAAATGTCAGTATCTAACCTAACCCGGGAGCAAATGAAGCACACAGGTCAGAGAAGTGGGGGGAAAAAAAGAGCACTTTTGTGGTAGACTTACCCCTGTATGGATCTTGAGGAGGGTTCAAGTCAGGGGAAGTGGCCGACTGAACTGGGAGTTGTGGGACTGGAACCTGGTTTGGCACAAGAGAATGGCTGCCTCTTAGAGCCACACCATCTTCGCGATGGGCACCCACCTAAAAGGACAAAAGAAATTATAAAGAGTTTAGTGGGATTGGAAACTAAGGGGAGGCAACTGGTTCCTGAGATAGCCAAACATCAGCTGGAAGGAGACACCAGCATTTAACAATGTTCTCAATTGCTTTTCACTAGAGGGCACCAGAGTCCTACACATCTACCTATGCTATCCTGCAAAAAACACTTAACACTCAGTAAGATGCTGTGCCGCACATTTAGTGACAAATATGGCAGGGTAGCTCAGGCAGGTAAAACGTCAAATTGTCTCCCAGGGTGCTGCAGTGGAGCGCACTGATTCGTACCCATCTGTCTTCTATCATGTCCGCCAACAGATCTGACAATTATCTTAATGCCCATATGCTTAATTGTGGGCTTCTCAATTCCCCCATTGCTATCGGAAATCCTGTAGGAATTTCAATTTGGCATTCGACTTTCATTTCAGGGGATAAGATTCTCAGGCCTGCCATTTTTTTTTTCCATAATGCCAGCTAAGCCTCTGACAGCGGAAGCTACAGCAGTATGCGGCACAGCCCCTGTTCAGTACAAATATAATAAAATGTCACCTGGCTTTCCAAAACTGGCAGCCCATTCCAAATTAATGTTTACTGTATTTCATCAGCCGCCGAGTTCCAAATCCAAAGGGGGACCATTTCTGCCAACACCACCACACCGGAAAATGTACCAATAAAGGTTTTATTAAACACACCAGTCATGCCATCATTGCCAGGCAAGCACACTGGAGATCCTTTCATTATTTTCGCCATTCTAGGCTCAGAAAGGCACCATATGATTAATAAGTTAATGTTTCTTATGGTTCTAAAAGGAATGAACAAAGAAACAAATGGACAGTGGGCTAGAAAGATACTCTCAAAATGTTTATTAGGTATGGATAACATACACTTGGGTCCAGGTACCCTTGGCAAGTGGCACTGTGGGAGAAATTATTGACAGGAAGCTAATGCCTAAGTACAATTCAGCAGACATGATAAACCTTGAGTAACATAAATGTAACACATTTTTGACTTGGAAGTTAGACTTTCTATTGTGAAGAATTAAAAAAATCTATACCTTAATTAATTAATGTACAAAAGCACACAGGTGGGATAATGGGTCTAAAGATATATGAGTAAAACTCCCATTTTTAAAGTCATTTTTCTATGAATCAATATCACAGAAAACAATTTTTTTCTAATAAAAGATACAAGGTAATAAAGTAAAATTGTTATCACTAATTTTGAGACCAAGCAACTAAATGAATTACATTCTTTCCCTTTGGGGAAAAAAAAACCAACAAAAAACAACCACCAAATCTTACCAAGACAATGACAAAAAAACTAAACATTAACTATTTTTTCAATATTTAGAACAGCAGAAAAGGAATCCTTTCTTGCACAAAATTGTGTTTACGAATTTCAAAACTAATCAACTAGCTAGTTTTGGGAGGATCATAAAGCTCATTTAGTTCTCCTGGGTACTAAGTAAAAAGCCTTTCAGGTGGCTTGATCTTGATCAGAGTATAGATATAAAGAAAAACATTCCTTAAGTATCTTCTTGTATAAACTGCTGGCCTTAAAAATAAAACACATTTTTAAACAGAAGTTTACAAAGTGTTTTCCTCACTACAATGCTGTGGAGTAAACAGGAATAAACAATCTTCATTCCTTTTTACAAACAAAAGGAGCAGAAAAAGTGAGAGACTTGCCAAAGGCCACATAACCCTGGTATCAGGAACTAAACCTATGTCTTCTGTTTCTACATTTCTAGATCTTCTGATTTCTATAATTGGGTCAAAAATCAAACAAGAAAACTTTATTGGAGAGAATGAGGAAGACATCATGACAATTTTTTTCAAAAAGCCCTAGAGCTTTTTTAGTGGATACCAAAGTCAACATGACATCAAAATCTTAAACTATGTTGAGATAAAATATCTAGAAATTCTGCTCTCCTCTTCTCTGATCAAAACATGCCTAAAACATTGTATTCATTTCATATCAATTACTCTTGTCCAAAAGTGGAAGAAATGGCTATCCAGAATAGTTCACTCCTTTTTATTTGAAGTGTAGATTCTTGATCAGGTACAGGTTGAACTAGAAGAACTCTGAGATGTCTTCCTATGCTTCTCACTGTTCTCTCCATTATACCAATAACTCTGCTCTAACCATAATGCTAAAATGTAACATTTTAAAAGAGCTCTTAATATACTATGCCAAGTATTTTTATTCTATAGAACCATTAAAAAAAGTCCTTGCAACTAGTCTATATGTGAAAATGACTAGCTTGTTATTTATCAGGTTTCAATGACTTGTTTTATGTTGTTCTAGAATTGAAAGACAACTAAGATAGTTGGGAAAAATATAAGAATGTCTTTAGCCTATTAGTGTATATAATGTTAAATTTCTTCTGTTTGGATAAAACTTTGGAAAAAGAAATATCCCAAAAATTTTTTAGTTATTATTTTTATTTTAAAAATATATAACATAATATATGTAACATAATAATAATAATGCATATGATTTGTTATGATTTTCTGTCATGAATTTCTTTTTATGTGACTTATTTATAAGGCCTAACTACAATTAAGTAGGCATTTTTTTTAAACCCTTACCTTCCATCTGGAAATCAATACTTTGTATTTTTTCCAAGGCAGAAGAGTGGTAAGGGCGAGGCAATGGGGGTTAAGTGACTTGTCCAGGGTCACACAGCTAGGAAGTGTCTCAGGCCAGAGCTGAACCTGGGACCTCCTGTCTCTAGGCCTGGCTCTCAATCCACTGAGCTACCCAGCTGCCCCTTCAAGTGGGCATTTTATATCACTACTAATTTGGTTATATTTTCTTTTCATACCTAATTTAGGCAAACTATAACTAGATTACTATTGGATTAAGTGCAATTATTGTTGGAAATAATACCAGCAATGTTAACTCAAAACACACTCCTTTTTACAATATTTAAATTACTCTCTCATATATTATGTCTTTTAATCTACACAATAGTCCTGTGAAGGAGTTCTTATTGTTACCATTTTATAGATGAAGAAACTTAAGGCTACAGATGTTACAAATTAACCAAGGTCATAGAACTACTACATGACAGGTGGAATGGATATAGTAGCCATTTTATTTCTACAGTTTCATGACCTTGAATTCCTAGTAATTCCCCCCAATTCTATGCCTTTTAGGTATAATACAACTTGATAACAAGTTCTATCCTTAAGGAAAATTCAAAGTAGAAACTATTTCTGTGTTTTTCTACCTCTTGTTGTGGTTTCTCTGACCAGAGTTTTTCCTTCAAGAATGTCCTCATGCTGCTTCTGGAAAGTCCCCTACTCTGGAACCCAACAAGGATTGCCACTTCCATTGTACCCAATGCTTCAGCTCTTCCCCTTAAGTCCTTCTGTTATCCACTAATATCCTATTTCTTCCAGATCCTATATTTGCATTTTGACATAGGTTTTAAGGAATCAATGTCATAACACAAATAATGACTCCAATTGTGGGAATTTCAGACATTAGTAGGTTGGATGTGGAAAGGCTTTCATTGCCCTTTTAATCACATATATTGTGTTTCACCTACATGTAATATCTACTCCTTTATTAAGACAACAAACACATAGCTGACTGTGGTTGTAGTTTCTAGTCTGTTACTGGAAAGGCTGCAGCGACTACATCACTTGAGTTTGGGAATTCTGAACTGCAATATGGCTAATGCCAATTGGGTCCGAAGTTCAACTTCAAGATGGCAAGCTCCTAGAGGTATGGGGAATGAACTGGGCTAGGTCAGAAACAGAGCAGGTCAAAATTTCCTTGTCAATCAACAGTGTGGTTCATGAGTGGTTGCTGCACTTCCAGCCTCTGTGAGTTAGGGAGACTCAGTCTCAAGAAGGAAAAAAAGACACCAAAGGAAATAATACATTTAAGAGTCTGATGTTGCCAATGAATCTGGTAAGGTCTTTGGACACATAAAAGATAACAAAATATGAAGATATGCATTAGAATGCTAGAAGGATCTTAGGGGCCAAAAAGTCCTACCTCCCATTCTTTTATATCATCTCTGCTTGAACACATGTGGTGATGGGAATCTTACTGTCTCACAATGTTGCCTAGTCTATATGCGAACAGCTCTACCCAGACTGCTTCCTTGCATCAAAAGGGAATCTGCCTTCACGTAACTTTTAAACGTGCATCTTGTCTTTAGTAGTAACAAAGATGTAGTCTAATTCCTTTCCTACATGGTAGTCAATCAAATATTTGAAGACAGCTATCATGTTCTCTGCAATCTTTTCTCTTTCAGGCTAAACAATTCAAGGTTCTGCAATAGTTTGGCATGATATAAAGAAATGCATTACTACTCTTTTCTATTCTTTTTTTCCTATAGAAGAGAGGAGTGACAGATATTCTCTACTAAGGTTTTCTTGGTGAACTGTTTTATCATTTCTTTGATGATTCACTTGTGCTTTTGAAAGAAAATCTATCAAAAGTTTTTCATTTAATCTAAGATATAAGCTATAGATATGAGGTTTTTATTGTTACATTCAATGCTAGATCTTGAAGTCTCTCAACCACCACTTATATAAACAATGTCATGCAAATGCATATCTATTAAGCATTCATAATGTACCTAATTTCTTAAAGTTCACATAGACCTATTAAAATCCAAAATCACTGTAATGAATCAAGGGTTGGATAATAGAGGGTCCCAATTCCTTTTAGGGTAGAAGCATTCTCTTTCAAATCTTCTTGGAATGCTTCTGTTCATGCAATTCAAAGTTAGTGGTTCATTTTCCCCTTACATATTTATCAATCAAAATATTAAATGACTTAGCTTTTTTGATCACTTTAGATTTCCCAAGGGGGAAAACTTATTTACTATCTACTTGGCTTCTAACCCCTTTAATGGGATAATATTTTCATACTCCAACTATTTACCAAAATACAAGGATCATTTCATTTATATTTGATTTTTTTGTTACATATGGCCCTTTCCTAAATTTTATTCATTTAATTCTATGCCTTTTCCATGTGCAATGACTTTAATGATCTGAATTTCTCTATGATGACAGATGAGCAAAGGGAACTAAAACAACCATAGGATCTAACCTGTTTTTGTTCTGTATTTTTTCTACATTTTTCTATCTCTTCATTAACCCTATAATATTAACTGTCTTTCACTTTAGTACAGTGGATTTTTCTTCCCTGAAAGTTTTCAAATAAGGTGTAGAAACTAGTTCTACCTGAGAGATTTCTATCTTATATTAGGAGCAAAGTTAACCGTAATAGAACAGAATTCAATCTGTGGTATGACAGAAGCTTTTTACAGAGGGAGGTACTAGTTATCTTTCTCCATATGGTTCTGTAGTATGACACATCTCCAGTTCAACATTCCTGACTTTTCGTTAACCTGGTAGAGTATGCAAAAGATACCTAAACCATTTGCACAAACCCTTGGCAATGCAGCTATCTGTTTCCACGTATCCCTATAAAAACCTTTCCATTCTTCCTATGAAATTCAAGGCTCTGTGGTATTATTTTTACATTTGATAATGAATTATGTTTAAAGAAGATCTTTTCATTCTGTCTTGTGTCCATGGTAAATTTCCTCATATTTTATAGTTACACAGTTTGCCCAACTCTTATCATTTTGTCTTGTAAAAAATGTTCTTTCAACCACGGGAGGGATCAGGTGAGAAAGTATGGCTATCTCAGCACAAATCTATGACAGTTTCTGGAAGGACAATTCAAAGTGCATGTTCTATTGATGAAGTAGGTGATCAATGTTGTCATCTTTACAAACAAAGGCAAGGACCTTCCCTTCCCATCTCCCATCCTCCTGGATTAAACAGATCTATAGCAGAGAAGAAGCATTTATAATCAGGCAAAAACAAATCTTTACTCATTCTTTCTACCTGGTAGTTAATGAGCACAGATTCCTTGAAAATGCACATTCCCTCAGAGGCCTTAAGTTTTTATTCCATTCTCCTTCTCTAGATTCTTAGAAGACTCAAGTTAAAAATGAAGCATGTTAAAAAATTCAAATTTATTAATAATAGTCTATGATAAATCTTCATAGTAATCTCTATAGCAGACTTCTTTTAATGATCTGAGATAAGGTTTTAGATAAATATTCCATATTTCAAAAATAGTGAACAGAACTGACCTCTGAGCATCATAGACTTAATGTAATATGTTTACTCTCTCTTTTTTTGCTTGGGTTATACTGTAATTCCTGTTTAGATTTTTGTATCTGATAAGAGACCTTTTATTTTACAATTGACTGTATTATGGATTACTGATACAACTAATTTAATTATCTGAGTTCATCATAAATTATTCACTAGAAATAATTTAATCACTTATAAAAGTTCATTGACTCTTTCAGAACACTCAGGTTTGAAATAACCTAACATCTTGAAGTATTAATTTCAGTGAAAAAGAGCATTGACTCCAACCAGAAGATTTGGGTTCAAATTCTACCTAGGATGTTCATGTGGGTTTGGGCAAGTCTCTTAAGTCTTTGGATTTTGGATTTTTGAATGTGAGGAGATAGGAAGCAAATGGCCTTTGAAACTCTAGATCTCTGATTTATTAACAGAATTTAAAAATCATAATATTTCAGAATTAGAACGAACTGGTAGAGATCATCTACTCTAACTCCCTCATTTTACAAATGAGGAAACTGAGGCTCAAAGAGACTAAGTGCCTTGTCTAGGCTTCATGTCTAGGCTTAATAATAAAGCTGATATTCAAATACTATAAGTAACATGGATTGTATTGTATACATTGATTAGAAGCTTCAGAGCCTTTTAAAAGACTCCTATGTGCTTAGAAAGGGTCAGAGAGACTTTTTTCTTAAAGGAGACAACAGCTTTCATTTCAAAACACTATGACACAAACACTTATTGAGGCAGCCTCTCCATTTTCCTTAGGGTGGAGAAATAAACATCAAATTCACTATATCAGAGCCAAGGCCAAGAAGTATAACAAGAACTCTGAATTCAACCTCCGCTACTTCTACAACATAAATAGATTTAAAAGATATGCAATTTCAATTAGGTAGTGGTTGGCAAGGCCATTTTTACATGGGGATGAAGGAAAGCACCCTAGTAAATATCTTTGTCTTTATTCTAAGCTAAAAACAAACAACAAAAACAAAAGAGATGCTCACTGTTTTCATTCCTTTTGTTTCCAGCAAGCATTCTGAAAGCAATTATTCTACTTGTATTTAAGAGGCCTGTTTCATAGATGTGAAAATGTATTAAATTTCATTTGGCAGTTATTCAATCCTTGTTAATGTTATCTCCTGAGATAACTGTCTCAAAACAGGATTTTAGACCAAAGGTACTCTTACATTACCACAATCTTTCTGAAATTGCACCACCTTGATGACACTTTAGAAATCCAGAGATTTAATATTTTTAAGTAGATTCTTTGGTCCCAAATGACTGTTGATAATGAAGGCCTTTTTTTTTTTTATAAAAAGGAAGAAAGAAAAAGGGAAAAAAAACCCCTCAACTTCAGGAATATGAGATAGAAAAGAAAATTCTGGCATTTGAAATTAATTTTTCTTCTTTCCCCTTCTTTTTGTTTCACAACAAACAGAACAAAAAGTTGATGGGTTTTCCCTGTAATTAGACACCCATTGACAAAGAAAACAGTTTTGGTGTCTGAATTGTAATCTCCCCATGAAATATCAATTATACATGACAGTTGCAGAGTGTTAGATTTCAGTTTCAATTATCTTGCCAGTATCTCTGTCATATCAAAGGAAAGCAAACTTATTTTCTCAAATGTGAAAAATACCATTTAGTTTAAAAGTGCATCTTTTAAAAAGGAGAGTGGTCACACAGGCACTGCTTTTACTGCTCACAGGCAGCCAAAATAAAGTTCATGGCATGGATGGAGGTAGCTTTTGCTGATGTTGTGGTAGAAAATATCTAGCTAAATTTTTTTTAGTAATTAAAATTCCTGGGGTAGCTGGGTGGCTCAGTGGATTGAGAGCCAGGTCCAGAGACGGGAGGTACTAGGTTAAATCTGCCCTCAGATACTTCCTAGTTGTGTGACCCTGGGTAAGTCACTTAATCCCCATTGCCTAGCCCTTATTGCTCTTCTGCTTTAGAACCAATACATAGTATTGATTCCAAGACAGAAGGTAAGGATTTAAAAAAAAATAAAGAAAGAACAATTAAAATTTCTCTTAATGGGAAAAGCAGGCACAGACTCAAATTATCAAAGGACTGAAAAGGGAATATTTAAGAAAGTCCTCTTTCCAAAAAGGTTTTACTTGAAACATTTTTATAATCTAGGATTTCTATTTGCTTTCTAAAAGTTTTATGAGAAGCCAATTCTATAACTGCCCTTATATTTGTCTCTGATGTAAATATGCCCCTTTACATTCTAAAGCAATCACATTCAAGTCTTAACTCTCTATTAATGTAAAACCAGAGATGTGAAGAATTGGGCAGTGCATGTTGGCAAGCAGTCTGTATATAAGCTTCAGTGTTGTGATAAAAAACACTGGCTAAAGGGCAAGTTAGGTAGCACAGTGGCTCAAGAAGTTGTGAGTTCCTGTCTGTCCTCAGACACATCCTAGCTATGTGACACTGGGCAAGTCACAACCTCCTCTGCCTCACCTGAACCACTCTTCTGCCTGGGAACTGACACGGTATTGATTCTAGGACAGAAAGGAGGGGCTAAAAAAAAAAAAGAAAAAGACCCTGGTTTGGGATCCATAGGATTGAAGCGAGTCCAAGCTCTGTCACTCACAAGTATTTGGCGTTGGGTAAATCATTTGGGTCTCTGAAAGCCTCAGGTTCCATCTTGCAAAATGCAGATATTATTTGCATGGCTGGCAAGAAAATACTTTGTCAACTGGAAAACATGATGTAAACAATTATTTTTATAATACTAAGAAAATTGCCCAGGATCCTGAGACTTGTCCCAAATCAAACACTAGGCAGGTGGCAGAAGCAGGGACGGAATCCATTTTTCCTTGCTGGAAGGTCGGCACTCCATTGCCCCTTTAAAAGCAGATGTTCCTTCCTAGGTTGGATCCTTGCAACAAAGAAATAAGGCTGGATCCCTGGCTCTGACTACTCAATATGTACACAGATATATATGTATGTGTTGTGTGACTCCACTTGGCGTTCTTTTGGAAGGTCTGAGGCTCAGTCACACAGCTTTTAAGTGTTGGAAGTCAAATTTGAACTAAAGGAGACTAGTCTTCCTGATTCCAAGCCACTGGGCTCGCACCACCTAGCTATATACATATATGCAGCATATATTTATGTCCCATGAATACAAATGCACTATAATCAAAAGACATTATGGAATGAGGGAAAGAAGTTTGGCCAGAAAGACTTGATTTCAAGCATAACTTCTGATATATATTCGCTGCATTAATAGGGGCTAGCTATACTATCAGCAAGTTGCCAGTTGGCATTTAAGGAGGAAGTTTTCACACCGAAAGCTCCCAAATTGGCAAAGTCGCAGTACCCTGACCAATTTCTCTCCATACTATTTTAAAATCATGATACATTTACCTGCTGCTTTACCCTTTATAGATTATAAAACCCATTCCCTTCCACTTCCAATTCTAGATGAAATGTTAGTGTATGGAATTACTAACAAAGAGATTCTGGTATTTAAAGTACTTAGCACAGTGCCTGGCACACAGTAAGAGCTTAACAAATGCCACGGATTTAAAAAAAATAGCATAAACACTCATGTCCACATTCCTATAAAAAGGAGAAAAAAACCCTATCCTTAGAGATTCAGGGAACAATCACTGATTTTCAAAAAAACAATTCCATTACCTCTCCTTTGTTCTCCCTCACCACCCCAATTTACTAGATTTTACTAGCTTTCTTGTGACAGACTTTACTAGCACAGCCTCTTTCCTTGCTGGATTGCATGGAAATTTCAGTTGATTGAAATTTTTTCAGTTGATCTTTTAATATTGCCATCAAAGTTGGTCACTTTCTTTTGCTGTATCAGTTCTCTGATATCTTTTTGCTGCTGCGGAGCTGAAGTTATAGAGCTTCATGCTGTTCTACCTGAAGCCTTCAGCAGGAAGGTTTTGGTTACTTCACTCCCCTAATTAGCCTCTAATTTCCCAAGCCTTCTCTTTGCTCTAAGGGATCCAGTGAGCATATTCTCGATCTTACAATCACACTCCTGTTTCTAGATCTTTGCCAAAACACTCCTATATGCTTAAAGTGCTTTTCTGTACCCAATGTATTTACACTGTATTGATGTTTCTGCCATTGAAACAGTTCAGAAAATTTCCTGGTTGCCCAGGAGGCAATGACTGATTCTTCTGTTCTATTCAAGGTAGATAGGATAGATGTTTTTACACTAACCACTTTGAATATGCATTTAAATCACCAAAACAAGAAGGATTTAGCAAGTATATAAATGGATCATATCTGACATTACAAAGTAAATATTTAATGAACAACTCACACATTGGATCCATTTAATCAATGTCTGGTATCTATATAAGTATATCAATGTGTTAATCAAACTATAAATTGCTAGAAGCAAACAACAATAGCAAAAATAGCAATAATTTATTAAGCATCTACTATGTGCTTTGAATTGTGTTAAGTGATAAAGATAGAAATACAAAGAATGAGACAGTATCTATTTGATCCTGATGCCATGGCTACTGCTCTACCCTCCAAGGAGCATTGCAAAGACCTTGCCTGGGTGTACTTAAACCACTGGACTCTGTCTTCCCTGGGACCAAGTGTTCTCCCCTTCACCCTCAGATATATTCTGTTTTACTCCTGTATGTCCACTGTATTCCTTGGCCATCCCTCTGCTAGGAATAAGATTCTCAAGTGTAGGGTCTGTCTCCCTTTTGCAGTTATACCTATTGTACTTTGCATATTAAGAGTTTAATAAGTCCTTTCATTCATTCACTCATTCATTCATTCATTCATTCATTCTCAAGAAGCTTATATTCTATAAAGGGAAACAACATGTATGCATATAAGCGTATGAAAAAAAAGAACATAAAGTAGAGAACCAAGAGAACATTCTATACAGTAACAGAAATATTGTTGAAGAATAATTTGTGTATGTTTACCTTCAGAGAAAGAACTGATAAACAGAAACAAGCAAATCATAGTTTTATATATATATGAGTGTGGGGAGGGGAGGGAGAAAGATTATCTGGGAAGTTTAATGTAACAAATAAATGAATAAACTTTCAAAAAAGAATAAACATAAAGAGAATACATAATAATACTAAGAAAACGCCCTACTTGGGCGGGTAGGAGAGACTTTAGAAGCTGGTGCTTGAACTATGTCTTCAAGGAAAAGGGTGACTATAGAACCCAGAAATGAGGAAGGAGTAGATTCTAAGCATTAAAGATTGTAGATAAACTGATATGGATGAGGAACAAAGAAAAGGTCAATCTGTCTGGAGGAAGAGAAATAATAAATAACAAGGTTGGAAAGACAACCTGGGGCCAAATTTTGATCATAAGATTATAAGTAGCCATTGGAATTTGTGGACCATAACATGGTCAAATCTACACATAGGAGAAATCAACTGTATAGATGAAACTTTTATAGTCTAGAGTATGGGAAGATTTATGATCAGGAGACCAATTGGGAAGCTATTGCAATATCCAAAGTTCAAGGTGTCAAGGACCTTAACAAAACGTATTGGCCATGTGAAGGGAGAGTTTGACTGGGAAAGACATTGGAAGAAGTAAGATTTAGTAGCTGATTGGATTATATGGAGTGAGAAAATGAGGAAAAAAGGATAAGATATGGGAGAATGGAAGAATGGTGGTTCTTTTGAAAGAAACAGGAAACTCTAGAAGAGAGGTAGTTTTGGAAGAAAGACAATGTACATGAAATGTGACATGTCTTTGAGACAACCAGTTTGAAATGTATAATAGACAGTGATGTGGGACTAACCCTCAGGGGAGAAATTAAGTCTGGATATATAAATATATGAGTCATTTGCATAGAGAAGGCAATTAAACCAATAGGAGCTAATGAGAAGAGAATATGAAGAGAAGGCCCAGGGCAGACACTTGAGGAATGCTCGAAGTCAGGTAAGATAATATAGATAATGAATCAGCAAAGGAGAATGAGGAAAGTTTAGGTAAGAGGAAAATGGAAGAGAATATGCTAAAAATCAAATGAACAGAGAATATTCAGAGATGATAGTTAATAGCATTACATGTGGAAGTGAGATCAAGAGAGATCTATCTTCTCTTTCTGAGAAAAGACTATTAATAGATTTATCAACTAAGATATTGCCAGTTCCTTTGAACAGAGCAGGTTCAGTTGATTAATGAGGCTATAAACCAAATTCTAAAAAAAAAATTGAATAAGTGAGAGAACAGGAAAAGGAGGGGAAAAAAAGAGGAAAAAGAACTGAAGTTCTCTCTGTCTACTTAGGTCCTTAATAAATGGCCAAAGACAAGATTAATAATTAGGGGAAAATTTATATTTATATAATACTGTAAGAATTTCTTTCCTCATAATAACCATATGACAGGTAGAAGTATATTATTTCTATCTTCAGATGAGAAAAATGAAATTCAGAGAACTTAGCCTAGATTCTCACAGTATTGGAACTAAGAATTGATCAGATCAAGGTCTCTGTTGGTCCTAGAGAGCTTTATGCAATGCTACCATAGGATTCTCTTAACAAGGCATGGAAGATGAAGGTAGAAAAGAAGGGCTGGACTATGAGTCAATTTCTATTCCTAACACTCTAACTTGCCAATTGTGTGACTTAAGGCAAATCACTTAACTCCCCTGGACCTCAGTTTCCTTAAGTGTCAAAGGAGCTGCATAAACCAGATACAAGGTTCCTTCTGCTCTAATATTATAGAAACATTCTCTAGGCTTGAGATTTATGAAGTCAAGAACTATTTTTAATTTCATAATATAGAACAACACTTGTTTCTCTTAAAATCCTAAAATCTAGATGAGAAGTAAAAAAAAAACAAACCCAAAACTAGCCCCTTAATTTTGGTATCTCCCAAATCTCCCCAAATCTGACATTAAGACATGGAAATGAAATGGATACTTTTAAATCTGAGTACTTGGTACCATATAGACGTGGTCTACATGTAGCAAGCTAGCAGTAAGGTACTGCATGTTAACATGTGTTCAGTACTGCCAAAATGCATAGCTCTGACGGAAAGCAGATTTGTGTAAAGCCCTTATAAACCTCAACTGCTCTGTTACAAAAGGAACAACACAGGGCATTTTGACACAAATGGTATCTCACTGTATGTGTGTATTATTGGTCCAAATGATTCACTCTCATTTAACTGCAATGAAGTCTTTCATCTCCATGCTATACAATAATAGCTTCCATATGACCAGTGGCTCAGCTATAAATAAGATCAAAAGCAAAAGAAAGGATTTAATAAAAAAAAAGACATTAAGAGTAGCATTAAATCAGAAAAAAATAGCAAAGTTCAACAATTTTTACAGAAGAAAGCACCACAGAGTACTAACTAAGCAGCCTTCCAAATACCTCATGAAAAGGCATTTTGCAAGCAGTGGTCATATGCGAAATCCATTTAAGAAGGCCTGAAAGTGGTAAAGATGAAATTCAGAGAAGGGGGGTGGGGGGGAGAAGAATGCCACGTCTAAAGTCAATCTGATTCTAGCTCCACAGAGAAGCTTGCTTCATGTTCTGTCCTACACCGCTAAACATTGTAATGGCAAAATTCCACCCATTTCTCTGAACTTTTTCTATTTCATTTAATAGAGACAGCCTTGGTAATCCTGAGTTTCTCTGGGAATCATAACATTGCTCAACCCTAACACATGAGCTCTGCAAAAGGAAGTTTTATTTGGCAGTCCATATCAACTTGATATCAAGAGCCAACTTCCCAAACAAATTTTATTCTTGTTCTGCAAAAATTACAATGTTAAGCTCTATTCCCAACTGGATAAACAGCTGCTAATAACCTACAGCTCCAAGAGGAGGAGATATGTTTCCTTTCATCTTTAGAATGGTAGATACCTGATGTGCATAAGATGTTAGTGATTCCACATGTTTCTTCTTTTGCTTTTAAAAAGTAATTCTGGTGCTGATCATGCCAATTCACTTTTATCCCTTTCTCGTGGGTTCTATCATCATTTTTAAAGATGAAATCACTGTCTCAAGGCTACTAAAAACAGCGTTCCTTCATTCTTAGTGTGTATTAAAAGGAAACTGAAAAAAATGATTATAATGTGCCATGGAACAACAGATCATATTTATACAAAGCTTCACAGTTTTGAAGCAATCAGAGGGCTATTTTTATTTATAGTAACTCACTTGGTCCTTGTAACAACCCATGAGGTAGGCAGTATAAAGTTAATACACCCATTTTACAAATGAAGAGACTGAGGGACAGGAAAGGTAAATAATTTGTGTAAGACTACATAGCTAGTAAAGAGTAGAGTTAAAATCTGAATCTGGATTTTCTATTCTAATTCCAGGGTTCTTTTCAAGATATCCCACTACTAGAGAAGGAAATGGTGATGGGTCCTGGTTTTTGAAGTCATGTTAGTGCAGCAACCATTTTGTAATATTCTCTATTGTACTACATATTAATGTAAGCATTGCTAATTCCTTATACATCTAATGTACGATTCTTTGATAATATTAACATTCTTCATTTTCTCAGTAAAATAAAGTTCAGTAATGATAATAAATAATTAAACAAAATTCAAGCTTTTGCTCCACCCACATAAGAAGTTTCCTGTATAAGATTATAGAGTCATGTCAGCCGCAGCTCTTTTCTCACTTGTTCCCAAGCACCTGCTTTAATAGTGACCTCAGTTCTACACCTCAAGATTCAGACATTTTACAAAACAGCTTTTTAAACAAAAGCCAGCTGTTTCCCATCTAGACTACAGGGGGAAAATCTGGGCAGTGTACAGAAACATTACCCAGAGACTACTATTCTCCAATAACTTTCACACACTTTCAGCTTCACAATAGACCCATCCATGTGTAGAAGGAAGGGAGAATGCAAACGCTAAATTAAAACTTGGAAACCCAACACCATGGTTTTAACAATATGCCCAATTAACTGCTTTAAAATGAATGTGGCCATTGTATTAGGACAATACTTTCCAAAGGGTGTCATTTTGAATAATATTTGACAG
The DNA here is from genome assembly GCF_027887165.1 of Monodelphis domestica. Taxonomy (NCBI): domain Eukaryota; kingdom Metazoa; phylum Chordata; class Mammalia; order Didelphimorphia; family Didelphidae; genus Monodelphis; species Monodelphis domestica. The sequence goes on from NC_077229.1 coordinate 430,661,248, forward strand.
ATCTTTTGGTTAAACTCAACTTTATAGTTCTAAAATGATTTATGGATATGGTGGAAGCTATAATTATGTGCAACTGTGAATGTCAACCAATTAGGTAGGACTCTGAAGTTATATAAAATGTAATGTTGGAGCTAAGTTTTCAATCCTAGAAAGCCACTTTGCCTAAACCATTCCCTTATTATAGTCCTATTTTACACTCCTGTTTTCTAAGTAATTAAGATACTTTTGATTTAAAAATTTACAGCCACAATAAAAGCTAAAATAACACAACAGCCACAGATTTTTGACAAATCTAAAACAGGAAAAGCCAAATCTTGCCTTTTAAATAGTGCCAAGTTGCTTCACTATTTTCTGTTTTGGTATGAATGACATAACTGAATTACTTCATGAGCTGCTACTTTAATTCCTAAGGGTGGAAAATTCCATGAGTTAATTCAATTTAGATGTAAAAATATATACACGAGAATTTTCTTTTCCTGTGGACTCTCATACGAAGCATGCAGGCCAATTGATGGTGTTGATGTGCTATGAAAGAAGTCTTTAAAATTATATACAGTGCTGAATGATGTACTCCAATTGGTATAATCAAATCATCTCTTTACTACTATTTAAAACAGGATTCTTTATTTCCTGTGTAAAAAAAAAAATTTAAGCCCAAACAAGTTATCAGGCTGCTCCCTCTGTCTAGAAGTCATCTTCTCCTTCTACCCTAACTCTATCTATCTTAGACTTTTCAAAGTAATAACCATTCTTCAAAGCCCCATTAAAATATACACGTTTTCATGAAGTCTTTGTGATTCTTTACAGTAGTGGTAAAATTTGTCTTCAAAACATTTTATGGCATATTGTACCTTTTGTTTTACACAAGTTATTTGTGTAAGTTTTATTTTCCCTGATAAACTGTATCCTATTATATACAGAATCTCTTACTCCTAGAGCCTCTCACAGTGTGTGGTAGAGTATCTTGGACATAAATAGTCAATAAATGTTGATAAAGGAATATTTGTGCTATGTTTGCCATACACACATATGTATACACACACACATACTCAGAAAATCTATTTTCTTGGCATAGCAAAAGGCAAGAGAGTACTTATGTAGTACTGAGTTAAGAGATTTGAGTTTGTGTCCTGGCTTGACCATTTCAATAGCTATGTGATTTTTGGAAAAAATTGCACTTTTCTGACTTCCATTATCCTTCATCTATGAAATAAAGGGGTTGGACAATCTTCTGGGTTTTTTCCAGGTCTTTTAAATTAATTAATTAATTAAATCTGATTAATTTTTTTAAACAATGTAATTCAATTCAAAGTCCTTCATAGTCTACTGTCTCCTTACCTTTATAGCCTTCTCTTACACAATTTTCCACCAGAAAGTTTATTGAACTGTTCCATAAGTAGAAATAGTTTTCTGCTTTACTCATTTCTCTTTTAATTGTTGTTATTCAGTCATTTCAGTTTTGTTTAATTCTTTGTGATCCCATTTTGGATTTTCTTGGCAGAGCTGCTAGAGTGCTTTGCCATAACCTTCTCCAGTTCATTTTAAACATAAGGAAACTGAGGCAAAGAGGGTTAAATGACTTGCCCAAGGTTACAACTAGTACTTTAGGCCAGATTTTAATTCAGAAAGAGGAGTTTTCCCGATTCCAGGCCTAGCACTCTATCCATTGTGCCACCTAGTTACCTTTCTCTTCTTACATAGACCATTAATATATTGCCCTCTCATCTGTGCCTCTTGAGTACTAACTTCAATCTTTTCCCTCCTCCCCTTGTCTAGCCTTTGTCTCCATCACTCTGTGCTTCTCTTATTTTCTTACTATGTTCTAGTTGGCATTATAATTATTTAAATAAGAGGTGTATCTTCCCCACTGGGCTGTAAGCCTCATGAGGACAGCTACTATATAATCACATTCATCCTTTTACATTTGTTTAAGTTGATTTAGGGGGAAATGTTTATCACAGCTCCAAACTGTGTGCTAACTCATATAATGCCACACTGCCACAAGAAATTCCACATATACTAATAAGTGTCAAGTAGCAACAAAACCTTGATCCAACTCATCTAATTCTAAACCCCATTTTTCCCCCTAATATTCAGCAGCTAAAGTTCTGGGCAATATTCTTTACTGGATACTGAAATACAGAGAAGGGAAATATAGTGTGTACTCCCATATCTTTATTAAAAGAGGAGTAAACTCAAAGTATCATGTTCAAGCACTGTTAGAACCTTGAAAGGTTAAAACTCTCATTTCCAGAACACCAAACAAATGTTTTAGAAAAAACAACTCAAGCAGTATAAATGTGAGAGAATTTGTTTATCCAGTCCAGAGATCCCTCTTACATAAGCATGTTGGGTTATGGGGTCTCTCGGGCACAGATAGGCTATTTTTGGGTCTTCCATCAAAGTTAACATCCCTTTATTGGGAATTTTTGAGAGGAAGAAAGGAGAGACTTGACTGGACTTTTCACCCTAAGAAGAATAGTACAGAGGGCAAACCTTATTCAATTTACTAGCCTAGGTACCTCTTATTGTTGACCTCTACTTTGAGTGTCCAAGCAAAGCTCCTATGGTCTATAATGAGATCCTAGAGCCTGCCTTAGAGAATGTTCTTTTAGTTCCTTCTCACAAGCCTCTGAGTCCCTGTGATGCTACGCAACTCCAGAGGGCCTCGAGAACATCTGTGCTTTAGGACTTAGTGACCAATAGTCCTGACCAGTAGACTCATTATTTTCTATAAGGGGTCTGGAGAGAAGAAAAGGAAGGGACAATGAGAGAAAATGTCAAACCACAACATTTGCATGAAGAATCAATATGAAAAAAATTATAGCATTTAGCATAGGAATGTTAATTGGAAGGCTACTTATGGTATTGAAATCTAGTAGTAGTAATCATTTTAAGTAACTTCTGGGCAAAGGACAAGTACCAATATGCTAGGCCCTTGCTGTTTTTGAAAAACCATAAACTTGCAAATTCCTTAGCATGAAAACCACTTCAAAGTGAAAATTCTTAAGTTCCATTAATGGATCTTTTTTTGTGAAATGTTAAGTATTGAGCAGCCCCTGAAGAAAGATGAGAAACTGGAATTCCTATGTTCTATTCTTGTTTTTGGCACTGACTCACCCTGTGACCTTTTGACTTGCTTTTCAATAACTGCTGTAATAACAATGATTACTTCAATGACTCTGAAGCTGCTATAAAGCTTGGCTAATGGATATGTAAACTACTTCAAGTTCCCTTAGCAGGAAGAGTTATACAATTGCATAATATTCATTACTAAGGAAGATGTGCTTAAATGCAATAAGGAAAAATACCTCTAGGTTGGTGCTTCCCCTGTGCCCCCCAATATCAAAATTAGCTAGTTCTGTGATACCTTTGGATATTTCAGTTTGCCTTTGTTGGCCTTGTTTTCCTCATCTATTACCTGAAGGGCATAGATTAATGATTTGTCAGATTGTTTCCACCTCTACCAAAAAGCTGACAAAAATCTGCAATTATGCCTTTCCACAGCAGGTAGCATAGTTTAATGGAAGAAATGCTACATAGAATAACGGTAGACTCAATAGGTTTGAATTTTAGTTGGTTATTCACTGTCTGGGTGATTTTGGATGATTCACTAAAACTCTTTAGAACTCACTTCCCTTCTTGATAAAATGGTAAGAGCTGAATTAGATGATCTTTAAGCTCTGACATACTATCAAATAACTATTAAATAATTTAATTCATTTGCACATCAATACCATGGTTTTCATGAAGTAAAGAATTATTAATAATATTGAATTCTAATTTGTTTTGGGGAGAAACCAGTTTTTGGTCTTATTTCAGAATATATAATATTAAAATGTGCTCTTTTCCAGTTGAATAGAGCTTTTGTGGTAAAACCACTTAATCCAAATTATAGATAATATACGAGTCAAAGATTAAATCAGGGTCTAAGACTGGAAGGTGTTATTTATTTACTTGGCCTCCTTCAAAGGGCAACAAATATCCTTAAGTAATATAAATCAAATAATGACAGTGATTACCTGACTATAATTTTTTAGGAAAATCTTTTTCCATTATCTACTCTTCCTATTGACAAATAATTATGATTACACAAGGGTTCATATGATGAGACATGCTTAATATGTAGAGGTTCTGTAATTTAATAGATTAAAGAAGATATCACATAAATTCAATTGGTGTTTCAAAGTTTAATTTGCTTAGTCTCCCAATCCTGAATTAAATAAGTTTTATTGTAGTGCACTATATTTAGCAAATTGCTATGTATTATGTAAATGTATGAAGTCCTTAAAATAACAAGTAGCATAATGATTTCGTCATAGCATTACTTGTGAGAAAACTAAAACACAAAGATGACTGATGAGCACTTGGCAAAAGTTTTTAACTGTATTTTTTCCACAGTAAGACCTATTTCTCACTGTTATTCCAAATGTACTATATTTGGAGAAACTTGTGGTTTGGACTTAGAAAACTACATTTCATGGCTACATAGAATAAAAAATATAAATAATTCAAAATTTCAATAACAATATAAATAAACTGAGTTTTCTATACTACCAGCTACCCAATGTTTTTGAATATATTATTTGGAATCAGGAAAGCCATTTCTTTAAGAAGTCACAATGTTTCAAGATCATCAAAGGATCCACACAAAACAAAACAGAATTCAGAATTCTTAATGCTAGTCTCCTCTATAATAGGCTCTGTACAGAGAAATTTCTTTATTCCTTTATTGCTATTTAAGACAGTATTATAGATGACTACACTAATAAGTGAACTAAATAATTATAACAGTCATTATTCATTTGGGGCTTTATAGTTTACAGAGCATTTTACATACTTTATTCAATCAGTCTTCACAATAACTCCATGAGATAGCCAGTACAGATATTATTATTTACTTTTTTTCCAGATGAAGAAAATGAACTCAGAGAAGTGAAGGTACTCTCCTAAGTCAGTTACATAGCACAAAAGCTCAAACACAGTACATCTTACTTTTAATCTAGTGTCCTTGTCTGGAAGACATCCTTTACAATCATATTAGATTATAAAGACCTATCTAGGACATCATCAAAACACTATGAAATGAGGGGGAAAAAATCTATCAACATGTATTTGTTTTAACTTGGTTACTCTGTCTCATGAGGATAAAAGCTGTAGGAGTTGAGGCAGAAGATATTGCCATAGGCTGGGAAGGTAGGACGTGAATCAAAAAGGGAACTATAATAATAGTGCCTATTAACAGAGCTCTTTAGACTTTTACAAAATGACTTTCTTACAGATTGTTTTCCTTCTCTGTAGTATTTAGAGAACATATTAGTATGTTCATTTTAGAGATTTCATAACTGAGATTCAGACAAATGAATCTAGTCACATAGTGAGTAAGATTGGGTTTTCTGGGTTCTAAGTCTAGTGTTCTTTCTACTATTATCATGTAGCCTCTCAAATTGAGACACATATGTAGGGATATAAATATATACATTTTTTTGAGTCCTAAATTGTATGACACAGATTACATTAGTTAACAGGTGCTCAGAAAAGGAAGATAATACTAGGGGTTGAATTAGTTGGAAAAGCTTCTTGAAGGAGGTGGGTCATGGAAGAAGAGTAGGAATTAGGTAAAAAGAAAGAGATGGATAGTGCAAGCAGTGGATAAAAATAGTAGCAATGATTCAGATATAGGAACATACCTGTTTAATTCTGAGATCAGTGAGCTAAATGTCTGGCTAGGGAGAAAGTTTGTACAGGAAGAATGGAAGATAGCATGGGAAGGGTAGGTCATAGTCAGGTTGTGAAGGCTTTTGAATTACACTGAGAATATAAATTTTTTCGAACAGATTAAAGATCTACCAAAAGATTTTAAACAGCAGGAATGACAGGATGAAAACATTTATCTAGAAAACATACAAGGATACAATGTACAGTGTTGTAAACTTTGTTGCTATACTGAGAAACTATTTCATTATTGAAAACTTACTTGAATCACTGAAGGCCCACTCTAGAGTTCCAAGTAAAACATATTATGAATCAAAAACTGAGCACAATATGATAATAATTAAATGAGATAACATAATAGCAGAGTCAAAGACCTGGTCCTCCCCAACAGAGATTTAAGTTTGTAAAAAGAATCACTTGTATCATCTTCCAAATTATCTTGCTATTTTGTTTTGTTTTGTTTTGTATTTTTGCTTGGGAAGAGAAAGCATACAACAAGGTCAAACAGATTTAGCACTGTCTACTCTCGAATGAGAAAAATTATTGAGGATAGTGTGTAAGGAAGATATGTTAGAAACAACAAAAGCTCAGGAATGGGTCTCAGGTTACTATAGCTTGCTTCTACTATGAAACCAACAAACGAAGGTGTTCGTTCAGTTGGGAAAGAGACTCCCACCAGCACATTCTGTACAAGTTTCCGGTCCATACCTCCCACTGCTGCTTTATTTACTGCAGCTGGCTAAAGTTTTATAGCCTGTTTCATGTATTAAATTCAAATGTGGAAAACATTACCAGTATCCTCCTTGAATTTTTGGGGGGGAATATTTTTTCCTTCAACTTCCTTTTCAGTGTGGAATGTATGAAATGGTCAAAGGCTAACTAAAGACTGACTATATTCCAAAACTATTTCCTTTGTTCTTATGTTTTTGCTTGAAAATTCAGACCAGTTTTTACAAAAGAAAATACCAAATCTGTTGCTTTCACAGAAGTTATAGTTTCATGTAGTGATAACACTATTTCTGAGGACTACTTGACTAGTTTTCAGGAAGGAAAAAAAGCAACACTGCAGAATACAACTCTTTTAAAGAACAGAGATATTGTCTTTGTGCTGCATATCTGGATGGACACTGCCCAGTTTACCTGGATCTGCAATTATCCTCTCATTGAATTAACAGCGTCTTCAGAGAAGTGAACAGGAGCTTGTCTTCAAAAGCACACTGATAAGCTTTTCTGTTTCTGCCTAGCTGTTTCATAACTAAATCAAATATAATTCTGGGAAATATAGGCACATGCCTAGATAAATTTCTTTTTTCGTCTTGACCATGATGCTGTCTCCCTTTGTCCATCCTCTGTCTTCCTATCTCCCTAAATGTTGCTACTCTTCCATCTTAACTCTCAAGGATAAGCAACACGGAAAGCAATCCAGAGATGAAATATTTCCAACAAGCACAATATAACTCATTATTTTTAAGATCAACTTTACCTACATCTGGTATTTAAGGGGAAACTTTACATATTTATGGAACAAACTGTCTCTGAAGTGATGCCCTGGGTGCATGTTGCATCAGTTTAACATATGCAAAGCAAACAAAGCTACAAAAAATTAAATTCTTTTTCTCTTGATTGAGAGCAGATATGCAGAAATGGTTGTAAGTCACAGATCTGGCTTTTAATAAAGCCAGATTTCTTCATTAAAAGCAGTATTGTTTAAACATTGGAGGAGAAAAAGGAGCTTTGTACAGATGAAAAATTTTACATCCCAAGAGTACTTAACACATTACCTGAGGCCAAGCTAAATTACAATCTAGAATTTCCTTTGGTGAATTCTCAGCAACCGCCATGGACAAACAAGCAATTATTCTGAGACAATTTTATTGGGAAGATGTCAGGGGAAGGAAAAAAAAGGGAAATTTAGCACTGATGCTCAAAAGCATATTTCCACAGTTGAATTGATTTGGATTGAGTCAGTTGTCACTATTTGGAAATTAGCACACTTCTGTTTCCTATAAATGGCTTCAACCATGTTGTGGCTCTAAATAATACTTCATCCATGACAGAATACTTTTTCTTATTCTTATTAAGAAACTAAAAAAAAGGAGAAAGCACTAGGTCAAAAAGTGACTTAAGAATTTGTACTTCTTTGTATATTCTTTTTCTACACTCATTTTTTCACATTAGCTAAATCAAAATTAGGTACCATAAAAGTCACATCACTTTTGCAGACATGGTTAGCAACTATAAAAATGAAACCAAAAGTATTTTTGTGATTCACTGAATCACTATTAATTAGATGATATTCTTTCCCTTCATATCACTTAATTGGGAAAAACAAAAAATTCATCCATAAAATCAACAAATAGGCCATACCAGTGTAGAAATCTTAGGTATAACTGGAGATGAAACTATAGATTCAAACAGTTACATCAATGAGGAAGCTCACTGAGTTTCTGTTAAATAAATGAAAACCAGCTTTATGTGAAACAACAGCAAATTAACATCATCTTATACAAGACTTCCAGATGAGGTGATAAGGGCAAAATATTAACAAGAAAAAAATTATATATGTCATCCCAAATAATAATTCTATAAAACAGTTTTAAAGTTTTTATTGCAGGTAAATATTAAAACCTACCATGAGTGAATGCCTGTTGGCAGAAAGAAGACCTGTCCCATATCCTGATCCAAGACCGCCCATGGCACCATTATGAGAAGGTCCTATTAATCCATGCATATCACTATGACCACTAGACATAGCTGTTGAAGGTCCAACTGCATGGTTCCGGAGAACATGAATAGCATCATCCAGTCTTTCCAAGCGATCTTCAATTCGGCTTTGCTGGTGATATATGAGAAAGAGTATAGGAAAGATTAGTTTATGATGAAATAGAAACAATCTATAAACCGCATTTTAGCTGACAGAGGTTAAAATGTAAGTTGGGAAAGGGGGACTGGGATTTTATAATTGAAAATAGCCACCCCATTATATTTTCTCTTCATCAAAGTTGGTGTCCTTTAGAAGCATTATCTTTAAGAATAAATGACTAAAAAAACAAAAGCTTCATTCTAAAAAACGAATGAGAAATGCTACCAACATTATACTCATTTTCACAAGTAAAAATAGATTCAATAATTCTTCAGGGACATAAACTGTACTTATGCTATGCCACACTGCATTAGCTTTAAAGAGACTTCAGAGTTACTTTGAAAAATGAAAACATGCATTTTAATTTTAGGAGAACTCTGCCTGGGAAAGCTTACAGACTACAGTAAATCTATGATAGACAAGATCACAGCTTTATGTATGTGTATGGGTCTTATTTACCCAAATTAAATGATCTGCGAGGGCAAGAAAGTATCCTCTCTCTTTATATTGTATTATACAGTTCCTATGAAATAGGTGAAATAAGTGTATTCGGAGCTGAATGAATGACTAAATTTGTCAGCCAATTTCTCTTGGCAATCTATTACTGAATTCTGTCTACTTATGTTCAACTTTGTTCTTCAACTATCTTAAGACTCATTTTTATTGTGATGCCAAATGTCTTAAAGATTTAGGTTTCTTTAAGGGTCTCACATTTTAATTATGTTGGGAAAATTGCTTATTAGCACATGCTCTTTTTACCCCAAGAAAATGATGGAGATGAAGGATAGAATAAAAGAAAGATAATGTATAAGTTCCCCCTGTTTAGGAACTCCACAAATGTAGGATAATTGTGTTAAGAGAACTCCAACTCATGGTTATGTGCCATGATCATGATTTTAAGTATAATCTGGAAACAGATTTCCATTCAGGTTTCTTAAAGTAACATTATTCAGGTAAAGGGATATACTGGGGCTACTTTAGCTCATCCTGTACTACTCAGAAGAAATCGATCTCTCTGGCCTATTGGACAAAGAATTTTATTCAACTGGTAAGATTTATTACTTCTTTTGAAATGAGCTATGATTACTTATCCAATAAAAGAATAGTGTAGATAATATGTCATGCTCTATGTAAACTAGTCCTTTTATCAATTCACAAGGCTATTATGGCCAAACTTCACGTTAGACACTGGAATAAAAAGACAAAAAATGAAATATTTTCTGCACTCCAGAGGCTTTCCTACCACTGAAGAGAAAACAAGTGCATAGAGAAATAGATACAAGATTATATATCTGTGTATGTAAATAGATACAAGATTTATTTATATACACACATACAAAATAAGTGCAACATGATTTTTGGGGGCAAATGGGTGGGGTGCACTAGCAGCTAGGGCAGTAAGGAAAGGTTTCATGGAAAAGGTGGCACTGGAGTTGAGTTTTGAAGGAAACCAGTGGTTCTAAGAGATAGAGGTGAAGAGGGAAGACAGTCAGGACTCTGTTCAGAGAGAAGAGATGGGGTTTTGTGAATGACAAACTGTAAGAAGATCAATTTGGATTTACCTTAGAGACATGATGGAGAACCTATGATACATGTGCCAGAGGGGACATTCAGAGCACTCTCTGTGGGCATACGTACTATTGCCCCAGAAGAGAGTTTGCCAGAGTTCATTATTAGAAAGCTAGAGGGATGCAGGGCTGGGCTGCTCCCCTCCCTTTCTCCAATAGAGTCCAAGGACATTTCTCACATTACCTGCCCCTCTAAAAAGTTCACCATCACTGCCTTAGATGATGTCAAGGAAAGAGAAAATGAACCCATGATTTATAGATATAGGGAACTCCCAATTGAGAAAACTCTCTCTTTCAACACTGGTGGCATCATTTTTGTAGCTTATGTGAATTTTCTAGAGTGGCTTGCTTGGTCACACAAAATGGTCTTCTTAGATTCAAGACCATCTCTCTAACTGCTGCTAAAGCAGGTTAACTTTCATGTGACAAGGAATAATAATACATAAGGCTGGCAAGGGAGGTTGAGATCAGGATTTGAACAACTTTAAATGACAAATTGGGTAGTTCATATTTGATTCTATAAGTAACAGGATGCCACTGGAGTTTATTGAGGAGGGTGGTCAAATGGTCATACATGTGCTTTAGGAAAATTATTTTAGCAGCTGTATGAGAGCATTCTTTACAGGATATTCAGGGTGTAAGCTAAAATACTTTAAGGAGTTTACTATCCCTGAGGCAATGAAGAATGCAAAGGGCAAAGCATGCCCCCAGGGTTTTGGGACACACCAAACATATTATTAAGTTACACCTATGTGTATATATGCTAAATTGAAGAGGAAGAAACCCTAGGGGCAAAGATACTCATTTCTATGCTATTGTAAGAATTCAGGTGAGAGGTGATAAAGAAATGAAACTGAGCAATGGTTATATAAGTGGAAAGAAGGAGAGAGACGCAAAAGGGGAGAAGAAAACAGAATTCTCAAACTAGACAACTGATTCATCATGTGGAGTGAGGAAAGGTGACTTGAGGAAGTCACTAAGGTTCTAAACTTGTAAACAAAGGCTGATATTGCCATTCACAGAAAAAAAATTAAGTTATCAAATGAGATTATATGTGTAAAACACTGCAAACCTAGCACTACATGCATCAATGTTGTTGTTACTGTTATGGTTCAGTCATGTTTGATTCTTAGTGATTCCATTTGGAGTTTTCTTGACAAAGGTACTGGAGTGGTTTTCCATTTCCTTCTCTAACTCATTTTTCAGATGAAGAAACTGAAGCCAACAGGGCTTAAGGGACTTGCCTAGGGTGACACAGTCAAGTAATGTCTGAGACCAGATTTGAACTCAAGTGTTCCTGATTTTAGGCCTGGTGGTCTTTCAACTCATGCTGCTGAGCTGCTAAATAAAGGAGTAGAGGGGTTTTGGGGAAAGATAATAAATTCTATTTTAGAAATGTTGACTTTTAGGCATAGGGTTTAGGAGAGAGACTAGGTTTAGAGAGAGAGAGAGAGAGAGAGAGAGAGAGAGAGAGATCTGGAAATCATCTGCTTAGAGATGACAATTAAGTCTTGGAAACTGAAGAAGTCACTAAGAGAAAGTGTATAAATTGAGAGAAGTATAAAAATAGAAACTTTGGATATAGCCACAGTTAGCAAATGTAGCATGGATGTTGAACCAGCAAAGATGACTGAGAAGCAATGGTTAGAGTTAGAAGAACCAAGTAACAGCAATGTCACAAAAACCCAAAGAAAAAAGTGGTGGTTAACAGAGACTAGCACTGCTGAGCAAACTTCCAGATATATAGATAAGTGAGAGTATTCTAGAATATCTAGTTAAATGTTCAAAAATTGTTCTTAAAACTTAAGTTTTCAAAGTCTTCTTACACAGTTACAAATTCTTTTTCAGATTTGTATTATATCTTTCATGCAAAATTTAAATAACTATACTGGCAACATGTGGTATATGTGTGTATAATGGAAACGGCATTCAACAATTCAAATGCTAGGTCCTCCACTTAATGGCTGTGTTATAATGAACAAGATATTTGATTTCTATGAGCTTCAACTAACTTATCTGTAAAATGTAGATGAAAACATTCACACATGTTATCTCACAGGGCTATTCAGAAAATAATAAAACATAACAAATGTTGCATTCAGGTATATAGCATATTTTTCATTCAGTAACCCACACAAGGAAGATATCAAAGGCAGAAAAAAGAAACCAAACAAAATACCTTTTGATATTTTGGTTTAATTTTCTTTTAAAAGAACATTTTAACTGCAAAGAGAGTCCCACATTAATATATGCAAATAAGGGAATAAAGGTAATAAAATGTAGATAAGCCAAAGCCTTTATGTGTAGAGAGGCAAAGTGTGAACGTTTTTCTCACTGTTAATCTCAATATGTGGATGAAAAAGTAAATTTTTATTTCAATCTGACTAAAGGTATCTGTCCTTCCATATAAACTCATAATTTGAGAAGAAATTGAGGGAGGCAGATAATAGATTGCTATTTTTTTGACATATCATACTGACAACCATTATGAGTTAGAATAAACCAAAGAGTATATACATTAAATAAAAATATGAATATATTATTTATTGAACAATTAGATATTTTTAGCTTCACTCCAATGGAAACTCAAACTTTGTTACAAAGAACTTTATTCATTACCAGTATCATTCTTTAATGTATGGAATTAATTATAATGAACCAAGAATCAGACAGTACATATAACAATAGAGGTCTAGAAGAAAAATTTTAAAACCTAATTATTCCAGGGGCCATCAAGAGAGCTCAATGGATTGAGAGCAAGGCCAAGAGAAAGGAGGTCCTGGGTTCAAATTTGGCTCCAGAAATTTCATAGCTGTATAACCCTGGGTAGGTCATTTAGCCCCCATTGCCTAGCCCTTACCACTCTTCTGCCTTGGAACCGATACACAGTATTGATTCTAAGAATGAAGGTAAGGGTTAAAAAAAGATTGAATTATTCCAGAATGAAAATTAACAATACATTTCCAGAATGGCAACAACAGCATCAGGAAGGATGTATATATCACAAATTGATGGTGGTGGTAAAACTGCAATATTCATGGAACTTTCAAACTAGAAGCAACACAGTATCTGTTGCTATAGTCAGAGTAGAGAGGCAAACCTCTGGCATTGAGAAAATCAATTTGGACAGAAAGATCAGCAGTGAGGATCCAACTATGGAATTCTGGTGGTGCTATCATAGCAACTGTCCTGATCTTCAAACAGGTCCAGCTATAGCATCAACACTTTTTGCCTTTCAGACTTCTTAGGCTGTATTAGCAGCTCAGTTATGCCAAATGATATATGGCCATAGTAACTATCAATAAAATAAACATCTTGAAAGAGCAACAGAGAGAGAAAGAGACAGACAGATAGAGAGAGAGAAAGATAGAGAGAGACAGAGAGTATATGGGTGTGTGTGTGTGTGTGTGTGTGTGTGTGTGTATGTGGTTGAGGAGTAAAAAAAAAAAGATATGAAGGGGAAACATGGCACAAAAATTGCTAGGTTAGTATATATTAACAGATCAGACATACCAAAGAATGTAATGGTCCTTCATAATTAGGCGATGATGATGCCTGCCCTCCATTTCTAGACCAAACAGCTGTGCCTGCTAATATTAAAATTGAAATCACAATTAGAAATTTATAAACAAAAAATGTCTTTCCAAGAGACAGTTTTGTAGACAAGGAAATACCAATTTCCATTTCCAGTTAGACTATAGAGGAGGCAAACAGAGACTTTCCCAAAACACCAAGAGTGGGTGTGAGGTGGGGTGGGGAGATATCTTTATGTAAAACATAAAGAAGCTGGGCCTCATGTTACCTCCTAACATAGATGATTTCGTTGATTCTGAAACTATATTTGAGAGCAGTTCCTGAAGGAGGAAACATCATTTTTAAAAAGAGAAGTGGTATGTTTAAAAAAAAAAAGGTAAGGTGGGGGGTGGGAGGAGGTTAGTGGCTGTTTATGGAAAGCCAGCTCATATCAGACTCTTACTGTGGTCAAACACATATTTGGTACATGCATTCAATCACTGGTCACTTATGACCAATAATTATCACAATAAAATTATACATAATGTAAAAATTTTCCAAGTTAAAATCAATAGTATAATATCTTGTGATAACCGGGTATTTTCCTGAGTAACTTATTTCCTTTTTTAATCACAATAATATATATCTATATGTTTGTGAATTATTTTTAGAATGACACTAACCAAGATGTTTCCATTTGAAAAGTAAAGACTGTTTTTGTTTGTGTATATATTTGCTTGGCAGGAATAAATGATTTTGGATTTTACTTGATACAATCAGAACAGTTACTATTGTCTTAGGTGATGAAAAGATGATTCTCTTATGAGGAATTTTGTTTTAGCAAGTCAGTATACCAATTGATCTTGCATGCTTCTTAAAAAAACAGACAAGACATAAGATTAAATATTTGTCCAGAAATTCATGCCATCATAAAAATGAACTTTTCTTTCAAAAGTTACCTTTTCTAACTGCCTAATAGAATTGTGAAAGCTTTTTCTGCCCTAATACTCCTAAATCATCATGCCACTGAGTGCAGTGTATACTTTAGTCCCCAAAATTATGCTATTGAGTTCATTGCTTTACATATCTAGTCAGTTACTAACTTTAAAGCTATTTTGTGCCCTTCTTTCCCTGCTATATAACTAACACTAGTGGTTCTTCATTTACACAAACATATGACTGAATTCACTTCACTGATGACTTTAAGACATAGTCTGGTAAGATATTAATTAAAATCAATTTTTAAGGAGAAAGACCTATTAGAAGGAATCTGTCTTCATAGCAAAGAACACAGATACTTAATACTACCATGAATCCACTGGAGATGTTTCTATTAGGTACTGTATTAAACCTTTTGAAAAGCATCTTTGAAAAATAAAATAATTTATGGACATTTCTCATAATCCATTAAACCCACTCTTGTCTAAGCAAAATGTCAAGGTCATGAAAATTGATTACATTACAAATCCAATTGGAATGCCTTTTTTCTTATCCAGATTTTTTTCACAGTTTATTTATAAAAAAAAGATATTTCCTTTAAATTATTCCTATGGCATTAAGAACTCAATAAAATTCTATATATCTCTATGGAACATATTTTTTTGAGCACATTTCCCTTCTGTTTAAATGAATATATTAACTGAACTTTGCCATTTGAAATAGGTTTCTTCTTTCTTGTTTCATGTCATCCACATACTGAGGAAAAACTTAAGACATATAAATACCTTCCTTGTATTCCATGGTTCTAACTCTTTTTTTCCCTGTGAATACTCAATCTATATATTCTGGGGGAAAAATACACAGCAACTATAACATTTCCAAATGGCAGTATGTTCTGTTATTCCTCTATAAATGTACTGGAGTTGTGAGAAATACTACCATTTACTACATTTCTCTCTTTTGAGAGACAGTGTCTAGTAGTGGATTGAGCTAGTCTTGAGTACCCGAGTTCCAAGTTCTGCCTCTGGTATACATTGTGTACTTAACTTCTCACTGGCTAAGGTAACTCTCTAAGACTCTAAGTTGCAGAGAAGTGTTCATTTGTATTGTTAGAGGGAGTTCCTCACCAGGAATTCCCTTCACAAATGAAATCACAGGTCCAACCAAAATAAAATGATCTCTCTCTATTATGACAAGCCTCTTATGAGGAAGTCACATTGCAAGCCTTACAGAGTGGTAAGGGGGTTATTCTTATTGAATAAGAACTTATAATGGTTAATTTATATATGTGTATATATATATATTAATTTCAATTGGTACTATGAAATCAAATTTCAAATACAGTACCTGAGAGAGAAGGAGGAGAGCCAACAGGAGTTGAAGGATTTGATGAAAAGCTGTTGTTAGTGTGATCTGGAGAATAGATCTTAAAACAGTAAAAGAAAAAAAAAACCATTGAATACAAAAACCCAAGCTATAAAGCAGACTTTAAAATAACCTGGTTAAGAAGCCTTGTATATAACCGATTTACCCTAATAGGATCATCTCAAATTCCAAAAAAACTGATACCACAAATTGCTCAATTACCAGTCTCCATGATTAGAAATGCTTATATAGATTCCTAAATAGTACCTTTGGAAAAATAACACCTTTGAAAACATAATAAAAGTCCATTCATATTAGTTAAAGTCTCTGCTCTATGACAGCATTAGAATTTTGTATAACCCAGATGGGTTCAGGGAGCATGACTAACCTAGATGCATTCACAGTTATGTAATCTGATAAGGTAGAGCATGGTGAGAATGTATGACATTGTACAAAGGACCCTGGGCTTAGAGTCAGTCATACTGCGTTCTAGTAGCTTTCCCCAAACTAGCTACAAATCCTTGAACAACTCACTTAATTTTCCTGTTTCCTCATATTAAAAACAAAACAAAACAGGAGCTATTGCAATTTTATAATTCTATAATATTCATGTATTTTTCATTTTGACCATGGTTTGTTCATGCAGAAAATAATTTTAAGAATTAAGTTATTTTTAAAGCACTAACATTTTTGGAAAGCATGTTCTGGTAAAATGAACTCATTTTATACCTCTAGTACTAGTGGTCATCCGACTCAGGCACCTAAGTTGTTGCCATGTCAACCTCTGCAATTTACATGTGTAAGTACATGTTTAGTCTACCCAGACAATATCAGATATGCCCCTTATAGGAATAAAATGTGCCCCTTTTCACTATGGTAAGCATAGGTCCTACAGCTCTCGCTTCTTGACAGTAGCCCAAGGAAATTCATAAGCAAAGTATTTCTGTGATTAAAGCCATCTAAACAAATCTTGTCTAACCCACCTCTACTTAATAGATGAAGATTCTCAAGTCCACAAAAGCTACATGATTTGCCTAGGGTTATACATCTCATTAGTGGCAGAACTGGGTCTCAACCTTTCTGACTCTACTCTGATGCTTTTCCTAATCAGAGGATTCCTAATCCTCTGATTAAATTAATAAATGAAGTTTTGTCACTGTCATTTTTTTTCTATTACTATATCTTACTTACTTTAAGAACTTGAGGCACAATCAGTGAATGATACTTTAGTTGACAATGTGAAGACTATGATGCTCAAGGGGACTTATAATCTAGTTTGCCTACCAAACTAAGTAATTTTGGACATGAAAGAAATAATAATGTCAAATTAATAGGACATGTACACACATATTCTAATGACTAAATAGTACAACTATTAGAAAAAAAGATGGAGGTAAAATCTTCACTTTTCACATACTTTGAAGACAACCCCCTCTACTTTTAACCAATGAACATTATATTTTACAACCAAGTATGACACTCTCTAGGATCAAATCTATCCTGTTTGCTGTTCATTTTCTGAAATTTCAAATGTCCACTTTTGATTAAAGTTCACCCTTTTACAAGGGTAAATGTGGAGTCCAAAGTAAATATTTTCTTACCGAAGCAAGTGCTTTCCCCAGAGCATCGCCAGTTTGTGAACTGCCTGCTGCACCACTTCCTCTATTTGCTGCAAAAACAAAAGGCTGAATGTGAAAACCAGGCAGTGAAACATTTCAGAATTTTCTATTCCTAGTCCACTTATTCATAATTTAATTGCATTTTAATGCTAATTATATCACATTAATCTTTAATTAGCATTAATTTGTTTGCTAAGGTAGATGTCAAATATATTCATGTTACATTTTTTCACAGATCAAATATACACCTGACACCTTGGTGTGTTCTTTTAAATGTCCTAATGGATATTTGTTCTATCCTTTGATTAAGGACAGTAAGAGGCAACGTGCAGTAACCACATGGAGAAGAGTTTATGGTTAGACAAGTCTCTTCAATTTAAAGTCTCTGGAATCTCCAAAATAGCCATAAAACTACCCAATATATGAAATTGGGTTATTTTCACCGCTAATCAACACTTGACACGTAGAAAACACTATCTATAGCTCCCTCAGAGTTTAGTGGACTAAATATAACATAATGAATTTATGGACTGAGGAAAATAAAATATTAAAAATGTATATATGTGTGTATGTATTTCTTTGTTAATACAGAAACAAAGTGCTGTCACCAAAATAAATCTAGTCAAAATGCTGAGGATAAAATTATGCCAATTATTTTACAGGCTCATCTTTATTATCCTAAATATACTAATCTATTGTTAAATAATGAATGATAAATAATGTACAAATGAAAAATTATCTGTAGTTCTCTGAAGCATTTCACAAGTAGCTTCTGGCTGGAATTAAAAATTTTTCAAGTAAGTGCTGAATATCTCTCTGAGGTCCTTATTATTAAACCAATAGCCATAATATAAATCAATATTAAAATATGCTATATAAATAGTGAAGCTGTGCATCATACAAGATAGTTCTGGGCTTGGAGTGAGGAAGACTTGTTTAGATTCCAACTTTAATCCTAACACTTACTAGCTCTATGACTCCAGAAAAATCACTTATATGCCTAAGGCAACTCCTTTGGTCTTATTTACTAAGTCATAGATGGATTGCAAAATGTATTAATGGATAGAATTTCTACAACAAAAGTTCCCTAAACTGTCCAAATCGTTGATCTTCCAAAGCCATTTTTTTTCTAGTTTATATCATATATTATGTAGTATTTATTAGCAGCTTAGGAAATATTAGAAAAGATATAGTATCACTATTTTGTAGAAGAAAAAAAGGCAATTTGAATTCTACGAATTTACTTTCATAAGACTTTGTATAATTTACACAATATTAAAAAAATAGGTTTTCCAAGTATGCTTGCTTGATTTCTAGCCCTGTCTTTGAACCAATAGGTTACATTTTAGTTTCTTCATCTGTCAAATAAAGATGTTAGAATAGATAGTAGTTAGGATTCTTTCCAAATCTGTAGATCTAAGATTCTATAGAAACCCAGCTTTGTACACTGCTAATACATTCTGTGAAATGAAGATATTATAATTGCCTTATCACAGCCACACTATATATTTTTCCTTTCCATTTTCACTATTGAGATTATATATAAGTGAAGAGGATACAAAATGTTTTAATGAAACTTTTTGTAGATTTAAACAGATTAGTTTACTATCCACTTTCAAACAGAGCAGTTAATAAGCATGACAAAAAACCTAAAGAGCTGAAAAAATGAATCAAACATTTATTCTGACCAAAACAAAACTAAAACTTTATTCATGCATATTTTACAAATTGATGGGTTTTTAAAAAATTCATTATCTCAGTCCTTGTTTAAAAGTGAAGTTACTTATAAAAACCTCAGAATTCATTTTGGAACATCATAGAATGGGATTAATTTATAATACTATTAAAATACTTGCAGAATTTTTTTTAAATAAAAAGGATATACATGTCTAAGGATTAATAATTTATTTTAAAAAGTCAAGGCTATTAAATTGGGGTCTGTGAACTTTTTTTAAAAAAGATATTTCCAACAATTCTGTTTTAGCAATTTCCCCCCTAATCTTCTATGTTTATTTCCTTTATTTGAAATCATTCCAAGATATGGTCCATGGGCTTTATTAGACTGTCAAAGGGAAAAAAAGTTAAAAATTCTTTGAAAAATAAAATGTTTCTTAAATAAACTCAGTCTTTTATTCTGCTTTCCTATGGCATCGTTTTGGGGCATTTTTCTCTTTAGGAATATTTGGGGGTATAACTGTCATGTGATAGTATCTCTTCATTCTGAACAGCAGGAAAAAAATAAGCTTATAGACCAATGCTAGGTTACTTTGTAAATGAATTTATTTTAAAAACTATTTCTAATAGTTAAATTGTTTTTGCTTTAGTTATACCTTTTAAAAATATAATATTCATTTCTGAAAATATCCCCGTCACTCCCTATGTATTCATTCCCTGTAAAAAAAAGGTTGAAAAAAGAAAAAGAAAATAGCTCCAGAGAAAGAAGGGAAATACATTTTCTTCACTTTTGTCTAGGGAGACATCTGGTCTGTATACATGGAGTTCAGTTTTGTTTTTTTTCCCTTTTCCTTCATATAATAGCTACTGTATTTCATTTTCCTGGTCCTGCTTACTTCACACTTGATCAGTTCATGCAACTCTTCTTGTGCTTTTCTGAATTTTTAATAATATGCCTTTATATTCATATATGACAATTTCTTTGGCCTTTCTCCTACTGAATTGTTTAATTTAAAATAATGTACCCATAAAATAAAAGATATAAGATTTACTCTATAAAATCCTATGGGAAAATTCCACATTATTACAATGGGATAGACAGCGGACATGGTGTCAATTATGGATAAAATGTTGAGGTAGTTTCCAAAGCATTTTCTCTTCAAAACAGCTTTGAAATAAAGAATAGAAACTGAATAGTAGTGAAGGGTGCAGAAAATAATTGTAGGAAAGTTGACTTAAAAAAGAGTTACTGATAAGATTTTTTATTAAGGAACAATGTGGATAATTATAAGCTTCTTACCAATTTTATTCAATATTCTCATTTTATATATAAAGATACTGAGATCAGGGGGTAGAGATGGCTGAACAAGAGAGAAAACATACTGCCATTTTGAACTATCATAAGAAGCACTCAAGAACAGAACAAGTAAGTGATATAAAGTGAGACAATATTGTCCAGAAACTTGGATTCAAGTCCTTTCCTATAGGGATGACCCTATATATGCTTCCCAACCTCTATAAATTACCTCCATCCATAAAATGGGAAAAATAGAACCTTACTATCTATAACCTGACAGCACTTTTGTAAGGACAGTAGTTTCCCAACCTTAATTGATTATATAAATTATTAGTAATATGTATAATATTGATAGAAGAAAGAGGTTTAAAACACTGTGGATAGCAGAACTAAAAGAAAACTTAAGGCATCTGATCAGACCTTTCTGGTTTATAGATGAGGAACAACTCAGGTAAAGAAAGGTGTGTGTGCAAATTTCTACACAAACACACACACACATATGTGTGTATATACACAAATATGTTTATATTACTGAATATATAGTTTTATAAAGAAACAAAATCCATCTCTCTGAAAATTTTATATCATCAGTATGTCAACTTTTAAAAGTCTCTGACAAAAGAGAATGGATAAATAAAACATGAGTTGTTTAATTTTCAAGCAGAATTATTGCTTCCTTTTATGATAGGGAACATACATGGTACTAACTTAAATTTCTGGGCTACTTTTCCTTAAGTTTTGTTCTTTAAACCTGCCCTTCCGTATCTTTAATTCTATAGATATTAGCTGAGCTACCCAATCTTTGCTTATATCGTAGTTAAACATGAGTTTATAGGGAGGGAAGGATTTCAGGACATCTCTCAACTGAATCCCTTAATTTATGAGGATACCAAAGCCCAGACAGGTGAGGGGACATTCTTAAGGTCATATGACTAAAGCCAAGATTAGCACCCAAGTCTTCTCTTAGTACACTCTTTTCTAGTATTTCATGGTATCACATGTGCAAAATACTGATGACAAAACAAGGCAAGAGTTGGCTTAGCTGGTGGGCAACAATTGGGATTATTTCCTCCCTTATCTTACTCAAAGTCATAGGAAGGGAGGAGGAGAGGGACAGGACCCATTTCTAAATACAATTCTGCCATGAATATAGAGGATATTTAATTGTTGAGATGAACTATAATTTTGTAGGAGGGTTCAGCACAGCCAGTTAGTTCATTATCAGTCAGAGAACTTGAACACAGGTGCTGCTGCTGCGGGCTGTAAAATGAGCAAAATGAAGAAGGATTTTTAAGATCCTTAGCTCTGCTTTGGACCACCCTCTCTCTTTCTTAATATCAGCTTTGGGAAAAAAGAAAGTTATATTCATACACACCCTAACAAAAAGCCAGGATGAACTGTGTACCTAGGGACTCGCTGAATTTGGAAAATGTTAGAAGCCTGAATTAGCCTCACAATGGACACTCATAATCCTAATATTTGAACACCATGCAGATCATATCAAATGTATAAAGTCATATGAAAAAAGTCTAGGTCATGCGGTATCTAAAGAAGACACATTTCTTTAAAATCTGAGATTCACTGACTAGAATGCTGGACGTCTTCTGGTTGTTTGAACTGCTGGGTGTGTAATGTGAACTGTGGACCTGATATTAATGATGAAAATTAGGCAGCATCTCCGAGGCAGTATTTTATTTGGCACAGCTTTAAAACTGGAAACAAATATATAACTCTAAAACTTTACTTGTAGGGGAGGTTTGGTGGGAGAATGGAGAGTTTAGCAGGAAGCTAGACTTCCTAATTATGTGCACAAAACAAAAGAGAACTTTTAGTTCAAATTGGTGTAATCTCAGTTGGTGGTCCTTCTAACTAAAATGCATTGATACTTCAAGATAAAATTCATATTTCTCTTATGCTATGTGTGACTATTCATCATCCAAACTGTACTCAAAAGCTCAAGATTCTTGTAAAACATAAAGTGAATATTATATGACTACTTTAATAACAACATCACCGAGAAACCAAGTCCTCAAGGGGAAAAGAACATAATGTTTCTACTAGGAAAGCCACATACTGAAATGTATCATATCATACAAACATGTCATTAGAAGTAAAAGTAGCAAGATAGATTAATTCAAGAATCAGATAGATATATTCCAAGTAATCTTTAGCACATGTTGAATTAAATCTATCTCGGTAATCTATTCCTTCAACATGGCTTAGTTTGAGGCTTTTTAATACACGAGTAACCTCATCCATAGGAAAGGGCTTCAACGTTAGCCCAATCGAGCAATACTTGTTAATACAGTTAATTTATTTGTTAAATACACAATTCTTATTTTTCCCCCTAGGCACAAGAAAGCTGGAAGTCCCAAATCATAGTGGGATTTATTCCATGGACTTACATGGATGAAGAAAATGTCATATATTGGTGGGGATGGACTTTTGTATTCTTGGGGAGCTTCATTCTGCCGAATTAGGGAACATTCATGGTGGGAGAAGCAGGTATGGTAGGGACTCTGTTCTTCTAACCCTAATTCTGCACATCTGATATATATACTTCACACTATTCCTTCCACCTAGTTACCCTGGTACTAACTCAAAGAGGAAAATTCAACAATATATTTGTATTCTCAATGCTTAGAACAGTACTTTGTCCAAAGTAGGAATTTAACAATGTCTGTTAAATTGTAAAACTGGACTTTACTTCCCTTTTTGATAAGTTTACTTTCAGTACTGCCAGAACAATTTGCCAGTCCCAAGTTAAACCCATCCTTGGAAGAGCCTATACAAAAACATGACAGCAGCTCTTGTAGGTAATGGGTAATTGACTGATTCACTTCAATTCTTCAATGACTTCATTATTTCACTGATATGGGTCCTTCCTCTAATGGTACAGGTCACTGCCCATCCATGTCATTTTATTCTGTGTGACCCTGTCTCCTTAAGTAAATGTTGTAGAGGATATTCCCAAAAGATCTCCAAGTTATTAAGCTATGTTGTTAAAATCTACTCTGATGTTTGGCTATAGTACTGAATTCACTTTGGGTCCCTGGACTATGTCAGTAGCTAGTAATTGTTTTGCCATGTTGGAGAGGTTCCATTTAAGATCCTATTGAAAAAAGAGTGCTTGATGCTTTAGCTCAAGCCTAAGTAAGAAAAGAGAAGTTCTTAACCAGAGGTGGGTAATTTGATGAACACAACCTATGGTTTTCCTATTCTTCTAGTTCAATTTTAACTCAGAATTGGAATGAGCACTTTCTTTAACCCATGCACTTTATTCCAATTTACAAATAGGTCCTGTACAGTTTAAGTTTCAATTTAATTTTTAAAAAATAAATGTGATTGTGACACTGGCAAATGACTATGTAGAAGAGTTACAATATTGATGCTTCCTTGAGGTTGGCTGCTTTTGACTTCTCCAGATGAAAAAAAAATCATTATAAATTTCTACTGAAGACACATTGATTGTTATATTATAAGTCAATGAATCATCAGTATAAGAAAAGTATCCCTCTTTAATAAAAAAATAAAACAAAGTAAATGGCTTCCTTTTGAAAAAATAATCAAAAACCTGTTCAACCCAAAACCTTGTACTCAACTTCATCTCTTAAAACTGGATTAAAGAATGATCTAACTTCTACTTTTATAATTACCCATAATTAAAGGAATTCCAGAGAGGTTAAATTGTTAAAGGTTCATAATACAATTCTCCTGTCACATTTATTAAATCTTACATCTTTGAGTAAGACTGGGGCTTTGCTTCCTCCTCTGTAAATAGAGTAGGTTGGAATAGATTACTTCAATATTTCCAGTTCTTTTTTCTGATTACATGATTTTAAGTTTTGTTCTAGCAAGTAACTCATGGGTAAATAATTGAGTCTATAAGTAATAATGAGATAAATACCACAAAAGAAATAGATTCTCAGTATATGTGAGTGATAGTAATATAGTCTTCCTTCAAACTGGAAAAGTAGTCTACTGGATAGCATCTCCATTGTGAAAATACTGACTTGTATCTTACCAAGAAAATGTGAAAAATATGATGCCCATGTGTTAATGCTTGAACTCCATTCTTACTGCATTAGTACTGCTTACAGTCATTTTATACAGAATCATGTGTGTAATCTAAAACATGTGTTAGGTTATGTGTTCCCTATTTACCAATTATTTAATTAGCTCTGTTTGTTCTTTGAGATATAGGCAATGTAATATTTCTTTATTTCCTGCATTTAAGTATGAGTGAATATATGCCAAATATTTTAGAAACTCCACAGATGTATTTTATTAATCTATACTGTTTGTTAGGAAAGTATCAGTAACATCAGAAGAGAAGGCTTCTCATCTTGTTATAAAAACTTACTGCCATTATTGAAGTCCAACATACTCTGTGAAAATCAAATCAAATTCTGAAAGAATTATTATATAAGAGAACCAAAGTCTCTTGGTTGCTACAGTAAGGTTAAAAACACATTTGAAATATTTTTTCAAGAAATATTTAAAAGATCAAAGATATATTTTATTAAAAGATACAACCATTAGGGACTCTGATCCCATTTGTACGAGTCCTGGTAACCTGAGCAAATTAGTTATTATGTCTAGATGGTTTCTTTTCCTGAAAGATGAATTACTACAGCAAATTCCCTCACTAAAGGATGATGAAACCTTATCATTCATTTATTAGTGAGAAGTTCTGTATTCTGTCACAAGTACAAAATTATTTTAGATTGGTGTTACTTTATATGGGGTTAAATAATGCTGATTCTCTCCCTCCCATTAACTCAAGGCTTCTCTTCTCACCCTTTGCACTTGAGCCAGTGGCTTAGTGTCTACAAACAACAGGGGCATCTTTGGCACTTGTGATTTCACTACAGAACCCATGTCTGATAATAAAGTCTTATCACCCATAAGACAATTACTAGCACAAACCTAACTCAACAAAATAATCACTTTTTCCCCCTCTGAGATTAATAGCTAATCTGACTATAAGTCATTCAACAATTATTATTTTATGGCACTCACATTACTAGCTATTTCCAAGTCTTATTATACTCTTTTCTCATATTAGAAATAAAGTGGTTTGCGAATTAACCTATACATATTTATTCCATTTACTGTAAATATATGAGTCTTCCCTTGGTTTACTTCTTCATCAACTAAAACTGCATCTTCCCTTCTGAACCTCTCCACACTCTATTTATTAAACTGAAAAAATACTAAAATCAAAAATAGACAGGAAACCTCAGCCAACAAATCTAAGTAAATGAATGATCATGCATTCTGCTTTGGATCTAAAACTCATGGCTAGAGTGATGGGGCTTTCCATCAGCCAAACCACATGTATAGTGTAATATTGCTTTCATTTTCTCCTCTGCAACTATTTCTTTTTTATTGCTTTTAAATTTTGCATACCTCATGGATAACTAACAAAATCTTACCATGGATTCACCATAAATTTTGTCCTTAGTTTCCCAAATTTAGAAGTTTAGATACAAAAATTTGCAATAATGAAATCTTTCTAAATCTCTGCTTATCAAAGCTCACGAAATTCCAGTAGAGATAATAAACAAGAGTCCAAAGCAACATCTCAGTTTGATATAAATTCATTTTATGACATTATTTCTTTTTTTTAAGTTTCAAAAATCCCTTGATGGCTCTGCTTGCTCTTTCTATGTGAGAGCATTATTTTATTCAAATCTCCTTTCTTAATACCAAGAGCAAAAGAAAAGCTAAACACCGAACATCAATATAAATAGAAAGGCCAGTTTTCACTAAGCCAATAGAAACCTCTAGAAACCTGCATCTTTAATCCTATTGAAACACTGACTATTTGGATTAAGCTAATATTTTTAGTATGTTAGCTACTGAATTATTAAAGAGGGACTTAAAAAAGGAAACTTTTTTAAGTTAAGCCTGAACTATCAGATGGCTGCAAGCAAACTTACTATAAGTAAAAAAAAAACAAAGTTTTAATTTCTAAAGTCCTTTCTTTTGGTCACATGCATTAACATGGATTCTTCTCAATGACTCACCCATTATACTGTCTGTTCCATTAGCAGGTGGTGTGCAGGAAGAGGCGCTGTAATGGTTTGTACCACTACGATGGAAAGTAGACATCGGCGGAAGACTAGAATTGATGTCTGCTGAGGAGTGTGAAGGATAACTCTGTAGTAAGAAACAGAAAATACAAAGTTAAAAAAATCCCCTATCAAGTTTTATATTTCTGCCTTGCTTAACTAAGAACTACTCATTTTGCACCAATTTTTACCTTTAGGTTACATAAATAATTAAGTACAATTATTAGTTACTCTAAATTTCTTAGACCTTCCACTTTATAGGCTGTATAAATAAAAAAAAAATTGTGTGTGACCCTCAGAAAGATGGCATATGTGGCTGGCTTGAATTTTCATCAAATAAGACTGTAATTATCAAATATCTAAGCATTATAAAGTGAACACTGCACAAAAAATTATCTCCATCTGTATAGTTGAAAAATGTTGAAATGAATACCAAGAATTCTGATGTTAGTTTGATTCAGTTTTCAATTAAAGATCATCTGTATTGGAATTTTATGGCTTTTAAAGTGGTCATTTGTGAAAGAATTCACCACATACTAATTTTTTAAAAAGCAAATTAATATCGACTTGTTTTATATGACCTCCCAATACGATCTATTCTTATTTTCTTTATATCAAGTGGTAAAAGATAATTAATAATTTAAAATTTTCCTGCTGCCTGATTAAATCACTTTTTTTCCTAACTCACTAAATAGAAACTGGAAAAAAAACCCAAGATTAATTTCTTCTGAAAGGATATGGTTAAGAACCATAAACAAACATCCAAATTTGATTAAGGTTGAACAAAATTTAACTGAGAATGACTCATTTTGTTTTTGGTACTTTCTTGGCATGACCTCTCTACTAGCTGCTAACTACAGAGTGGACTTTGAAATAAGATTATCTTTAAGAATCATTTAGTTTATAGTCTAATTTTTTTGAGTGAAATGATTATGACAGTACTCTATATATGTCATTTTTCCCAGAGCAAAGGGGGCTGATCATCTAAAACATATACTTTCTTTGATTATACATGTAATATAATGATAAGAATAGCATTACTTTATTATATAATTACTGGGGTACTTTTTTAGCTGTAAGTTTTAGGAATACTATATTAAGTTGCACGGGAAGTAGTTATGAAAGCTTAAATTTCACTCATTTGTTCTTCATTAGCCTTTATTGTCTTAATATATCCATTATTCAAAGTATAATCCGGTTCCTCTCTACCTCCTTTACATTTTCTCTTATTCTTCCAACCTCCTCCCCAAGATCCCTTCCTTTCTTGAATTCCTAGATACTGATACTTTGCAAAGAATCACATCACTTTATTAAGTACTGTCTTTCCTAATTCTTTTAAGTTGTTTCATGTGTGTATCATCTCCCCAAATAATACATAAAGCAGAGAATGTCTTACACTTTTTAAAATCTTCCTTTCACTTAGGATAGGATTGATAAAGCAAAACAAAACAATTTCTCTTTCTCTTCTATTTTCCAAAGCAAAAACAACAACAAAAATTAGGGGGGAAAAACCCTTCTGGTTCATTCACTGACAGATAGCATTTCATCAATAAATGCTGATATGCAGAGTATCTGAGACTAAGCCATTTTTGGCCAGTGGTCTTAGGTTTCAATGCTGATTTTACCAATGTCAAAGTGACTTTTGACAAATTATCTTTGCATAAAGCAGAAGCACCTCAGACTAGCATGAAGAAAGATATCTTTGTTGAGGCTCCTGAATCACTAATCCTATCCAATTTTGCTCACTATTATTATAAGAATTGGCAATTAGGTGACACAGTGAAAAGAGTACCAGGCTTGGAGTCGGGAAGATTCATCTTTTTGTGTTCAAATCTGGCCTCAGCCATTTTCTGGGTGACTTGGGCAAGTCATGTAATCGTTTGCCTCAGTTTCCTTATCTATAAAATGAGCTGGAGAAGAAAATGGCAAACTATTCCAGTATCTTTGCCAAGAAGACCTCAAATGGGGTTACAAAGAGAAAGATACAATGGAAATGACCGAACAACAAAATAATAACTCCTAAAATAATGCTGCTTTTTAATGAGATATTCATAACATGATATGTGGTTCAGAGTAAGAAAGGATAATGGGATGGTAAGCAGAGAAAGCTTTTGGGAAAGAATCCCATACTTAAAAAATCACTTGTCAAATATTTATAGACCACCTATCAAACTTCAACTCTATAGGAGTTAGGAGCTTTTGAGAAGTTTATGATATGAGTGATGAAGCATATTCATTAAAGTTATATACTTTAGGCAGGCAAGAGAAGAGGTGAATGAATGTTAAAATGATGAAATGTATTTATGAGGTGTATCAGACATGGGTAAAACCTAATTAAAAAAAAAACCCAAATAATGAAACTTACAAGTCATAGGTATTTCATGTTCCTTTTAAAACTATATTTCATTTTAAAGAATAAATCTCAAGAAAACTATATGACATTAGGGAATTCATTAAACAACAAAAATCAGAAACAACTGTCAGATTATGTCCTTAAGTCCAACAACTTAAAATACTATACGTGCTGTATGTAGAATTTTCTATCATGAGAACTGATATTCAGAGTGATAATTCTGTGATAATAAAATACCTGTAGAAAAGATCCAATCACATTTTTTCCAATATGTATACTAAGGTAGGAAATTAGAATCTGACAATTTAACAAGAGGTGATGGTAAAAATATTTAACCAGAATAATAAAAGTCCCAAGTGTTCTAGTTAATTAGGATTTTAGTTAGGTAAAATAAAGACTAGCAGAAGGCTCAGTCAGTCAGTTAACAAACATTTATTAAGTCTTTATTATGTTCCAGGTTTAGATGCTGCTGTCACCAAGGATACAGGGGAATATGTGTTATAAAAATGGAAGTAGTCATGTGAAATTGAGATGGGAAGAACCAATGGAAGAAATAGGAAAAAGAACATAATATTGAAATGTTTATTTTGTAAAATAAAAATAAAAAAAAACATTGAAATGTTACTTTGATGAGATGCTATTAAACTATTTCATAACATTTTCCTTAAATTAAAAAAAAACATGTAGCATATGTGATTTCTTTATTGGGGATTATTGTGTATGTGTTTTTAGTTTTACAAATAGAATCTCCTATGTGACCTTTTTTTCTCTCTTCAAAAAAGAAATGGAGGCTGATACATATTTAGATAAGAATGGATATATGGGGGGCAGCTGGGGAGCTCAGTGGATTGAGAGCCAGGTCTAGAGACTGGAGGTCCTAGGTTCAAATCTGGCCTCAGACACTTCCAAGCTCTGTGACCCTGGGCAAGTCACTTGACCCCCATTGCCTAGCTCTTATCACTCTTCTGCCTTGGAGCCAATACACAGTATTGATTTCAAGATGGAAGGTAAGGGTTTAAAAAAAAAAAAGAATGGATATATGGCTCATAGAGAATCAACCTCGTGCACTCTTTAAGGGAATATACCTGTTAATGGTGCATAGACAGGTCGTGAAATTGAAAAAGGAGATGAAGAGGAATAACTTAAAAAAAAAATAAACCCAAGGCTGGTAGGTTAATTTATATACTTCAAAGATCAGGACAGAATAATTAAATGGAAAACATGAGAAGAAAGCATGCAAAGATATTCAAAGATTTAGATTTATCATGAGATAAAAACAAAGAGACAACAATACAAGATTCCTTGAGACTTTTTATAGATCCATTCAAATAGTTAGGAAATGTGTAGACAATGGTAAAATATAGTAAAAACTAATGAGAAGTTTATAGTGATAGAGTAACATTTGTTCTCTATAGTTTTTTTATGTGGGAAATATACATAAAATATTTAAATTTTAAATACTTGTTGCCAAAATTATTCTGAGAGAAACTAACAAAGCTTTTTTTTCTTCTCTTAATGCACTTAAGGCAAGGGTTCTTAATCTTCTTTTGAATTGGGTTCTCCCTAGGCCATCTGATAAAACTTATCTATGGACCCTCTCTTAGAATGTTTTTAAATGCACAAAACAATATGCATAGGATTATAAATTAAACTGATTACATAAAAATAAAATAAATTAATTTTTGAGGTGACTGACTCAATTCTGTGTGTAATGACTGACTACAGGGACTCCTAAATGACATGCCTATTAGAAAAGTTAGAGCTTTTTCTTTACATTTATCTAAAGGAGAAAAGGGCAGCTAGGTGGTATAGTGGACAGGAGGCCAAGTCTGGAGTGAGGAAGTCTCATCTTCATGAACCCAGACAGTCTCAGACACTTACAAGTTTTGTGATTGTAGGTAAATGACTTAACCCTGTTTGCCTTAGTTTCCTCATCTGTAAAATGATCTGGAGAAGAAAATGGCAAACCACTCCTAGTACCTTTGCCAAGAAAACCCCAAATGGTGTCACAGAGAGTCAGGCTCTATTGAAACCACTCAATAAAAAAGAAAGAAGAAAAGGTAAAGTTTTAGCAACAGTTACCAGGTGAATCCTGCCATCAACTGAACTGAGGCTCATTTTTTTCCATGTGTGATGGAAGTCTCTTCATCTCTCAATGACATGGAAGGCGAATGGTTTTGGTGGGAATATTTTTGGTCATCATTAGATAGATAACACTAAGACAGGCATTACAACAGCTGCCTGCACCCAGACAGCAAGAAAACAAGTGAAAGGTTGAGAGTTTTAGTTAAAAAAGAGAGAATGGAACATGGAGCTCACTTTAACTTGGGATGCTAGGCGCACTGGACTGAAATGGACCTTGATTGGTCAATTTCACATTCCATTGTCTAAAGATCATGACTAAATTATTACAAACAGATGTGATTCTCTCCTATTTTTAAAACCTCCAGGACAGTAGGCTCAACAATCTTTTACAAGTAATCCCATTCTAAAGTTTAGCCTTTTATTAATCAAATACAAAAATAAATTAGACCTAAGTTCTGAATTACTTTGTAAATGTGTGAATTATAATAGCAGTTATCTGTGAGATTTGGTTGGTTTGTATCTTCTGGAAGGTGGAATTGTAAAGGAAGTAGTAATCTAGTATGCATGAAAAAAAAGAAAAACTAAGATCTTAAAGTTATTGCTCAAGTAATAGTTTTCTTGTTTGTGGTTTTAAAAAGTGTACATCTGTTGTAATACATTACAATAAAATATTTGGGAACTGAGAGGCAAGATTGGATAGTCTTTGAGAGCTGGTCCCAATGACAGAAAGACTTGGGCTCAAATCTTGCTTCTAGCAAATACTTGCTTTCATTTAATTCTTCAGGGCCCAGGTAATCAACTGCAAAGCAGATATAGATCTCTATTGGTAAACCAAGTTCCCAAACACCATTCACCTACAAAATCAAGGAAACTGTGTGTGTGTATTTAAGATAGCAATCATGCTGTTCAAGAGCTTTACCAATGGAAATGAAGACCTAGCATTTAGGCACAATTACCAAAATAACAGGCAAAATCTTCTCCTTTGGCCTGATTTTCCCAGACAATTATAGAAAAAGCTTCACTTTTGTACCTTGTAGGCTTGGCCAAAGGCTACAAGCTAAATAAATGTATGGAACTATCATCATTTCCAAATGAAAGGACATTGATTTCCCACAGCATACTCAAATTACTGTCAATCAGTTTCACAGATTCTTAAAAGTATTTTCAATGAGAGATTCTGGATGGTTAAATCACTGAAATTACATTGATTACTGAATGTAATAATTTGCTGTTATTCAAGTTAGTGGAGAAAACTACATCAGAATGCAGAGAAATAGTTCTTGCTTCTTTAAATTTTTATACTATAATTACTGAAATTTGTTAATTTGAGGAATCCAGAAATGACATTCTATATTGTGGGCTGTCTATCTGCCACTAAACACTAATACTGAGTGGGTAGGGTTTATGTAAGGTTATTCTTCGAAGTGGTAAAATTGTTTTGCCTCAACATCTCTTAAAAGAGAAAAGGGGTTTTAGTTTGAACTCATACTTTTCACTTGCAACTGATGGCATTTTAAAACTAACACAATCCTTTTGTAAGCAGTAGTGACAAACTTGGTTAGTTAAGGAAGCATC
Organism: Monodelphis domestica; assembly: GCF_027887165.1. Taxonomy (NCBI): domain Eukaryota; kingdom Metazoa; phylum Chordata; class Mammalia; order Didelphimorphia; family Didelphidae; genus Monodelphis; species Monodelphis domestica. Next base: position 430,693,891 of record NC_077229.1, read on the forward strand.
AAACTAACCTACTCTTAACTTTCTGTGTCCTGAAGTCTGAGAGGAAGAGAAAAGAAAGGGAAAAAAAGGGAAAAAAAAGGATAATTGAATCAAATAAGCAAACATTTTTAAAAAGACCAAACAGCCTAATCAGGCAAGGGAAGTGTCAAAACTTTTAAATTCAAATGTCTATAGGGCATATAACGAATAGTAAGTTTCTGTTACAATTACAATAAAAGCTTTTGTTAATCAGTATGTCCAATGAATAAGAAAAAGTAGTTGTAGAAAAAGAGTAAAACTGTTGATAAAATTCCAGTTGATTAAAAATTAATTCACCTAGATCCAGTCCAGAGAGTCTCTCTTACACTTCTCTGGCACCCTCCTCTACATGAGATGAAGTGAGATATCCTGGTGAGAGGTTAGAAAATAAAACATTTGCTGTTTATTGTAAAGGTATTTAAGTCAGATGTTTCTATCAAAATATGATAGCATAATCATTTTACACATGTAAATTAGAGATCAAAAGTAGTACTGGAAAAGATAAATCATCACTAGAAACTTGTTCTCAGTTGCTAAGATGTCCTATTCCTCTTGTAGAGTCTCAGTTATTAAAAGTGATGATTTGATGATGTATTGAGAGATTTAAGAAATCTCATAAAAATCCAACTTCCTGGGCTTTCTTGGTAGCAAAATGCAGATAACATGCCTTTGGCTATATCTGCAGTAACTTAAAGGAAATGGAAGGAGGAATCAAAGAAAAGAACCAATATTACTTTCTGTTGAAAAATTGAAAAAATCCATAAAGTCTAAGGAGTAAAGGGAAGCACTCGGGGAAAAGGAAGACAACAAAAAAGTAACACTGATGGAGAATTGGTAAAATGCTGTTGTAACTAAATGCGTTTAAAATTTTATTTGTAGAACTGCAGGTCCTTAACTCACATTGTGAGCACATAAGACAACTGACAGATAGACCACATTTTTCCTTTGGAAACATCAGGAAAATGTTAGGAAGGTCTGCAGTAGGCTAGATGGACCACTCTGAATTTTTATTAGAAAATCTTAATGCTTAGGTATTTTAAAAAATCAACTTTGCAAGTATACAACAGATGAAGTACAAAAAGACAAGTTATTCTGAAAGAGAGATGAAGGTTTTAGTAGATAGCAAGTTTCTATTTTTAAATTTTATTTATTTATTTATCGATAACCTTTTTTCATTTTTTATTGTCATGCAAAAACACACTTCCATACTGGTTACTGTTGTAAGAGCAAACTCATACATAATCAAAACTCCAAAATAAAATAAAAACAATACACTGATGTGAAAGACTCCAACACTTTGAAGGTGGATAGCATTCCCAATCATAAGTTTTTCAGGACTCTCCCAGATCATTGCATTGATAGCAAGTTTCAAAACATCAGAAGTGAAATGTGGAAAGCAAGAAACCTAATGTTATCTTGAACTGAATTAAGAGGGCCAGTTTCTAAGAATAGGGAGATGATAGACTTCTGGTTCTCAATTCTTACCAGAACTAATGTGGAGTGATGGAGCTTAAGAAAGAAATTGATAAACTCTTGATTGTGCAGAGGGGGGCAGCTAAGCAAAGGGTTTTGAGTTCACATCATAGTTGAAGAATACAACACGAGGAACATGTTTTTCTTGGAGAAGAGAAGACTCGGGGCTAGGGGAGTATAATTAGAATTAGATTTGCTCTCTTTGTCCTAAAAGGGCATAATCAGTCCTCAAAGAGACAAATGTAGGATTGATGTGATGAAAAACTTTGCCCAATTTAGTTATCTAAAGGTGGAATGATCTGCCTCAAGAGGTGAGGGGTTCCTTCTTTATAGAAGGCTGTCAAGCAGAGACTGGATGATTACTTGTTGGACATGTTATAATAGGCATTGCCTACATATACTGGGTTGCATTATATGGCCGTGAAGGTTCCTTTCAACTCTTAAATTATGTGGTTCTGTAACTTATGGGAGGCCTTGGATAAGAGAAGCATACGACAGGTAGGCATGGCTGGGTTGTGAACAGCATCAATGGAAGAATACCCACATTTAATAAGATCATGGGGGTATTGGATTTGTGAGTTTGAGAGTGTTATTAATAAGCTTTTAAAATTATACTATATCAGTAGGAAAATTTATATTGTGCCCACTCTTATGAATACAAACCTTGCTCTCACGTCTAGCAGAATTTTTCCTCTAACAGAAAGACTAATTGTCATGAATAGATTTGGGGTCCTTGAAGATGGAAAGAAGTCAGATCAGAAAATAGTCTAATGGTGACAAAAGGTACACATATAGGTAGTAATCGGGGCAGAGAAGAGGAAAGTCCATCACTCTTGATCATTTATGATATCATTAAACTCACATTTCCAACCTGTTCTTACTATGACTTCATTATCAATAGGACCCCTTTTCATAATGATACTAGTGATTCAGGATACATAAATATAACATGGAATAAACATAACATTATGAGAAGAAAAGAGACATACATATTCAGGAAAAAGAGAAGATGGAAGTAAAGAGAAACATGAAATGAGAAAAATGTCTAGGAAAATCATAGCTTCACAGATCTGGAAAGGATCTAAAGAAATGATTTCTTCTAGCTCAGTCTCCAGTCTAAAGCATCCAGGGCTAATGCTTGGATCTCTTTTCCTTCAAGATCTCTAGAGATGAAGATAACCCCCTAGCTTTTATGCCTATGTTTGTAAAACAAGAGGATAAGACAATCAGTCAATTGGCTTTCTTATCTCCATTACAACAAAAAGCAGCCTTACCAAACGTTCATGTGGATGCAAGCTGCAGTAGCTGCTAGACTGTGGAATATGAGAAGAATTGCCCAACATTCCTCCGTAGCCAGGCTGATTCATCCCACTGGAGGAGCTCCAAGGGTCACTGCTGTGATGGCCATCTGCAAAGGACAAAGAAAACTGTGGCTTCCCTGAAGGGTTTGAAACTGGCTTATAGAATACTGTTTGTCTCATAAACTTAAAAATAACTGTCCCAATGTACTTCATTTATCCTTATGCTTGTTATTTGATTACATTAGAAGACATAGCATAAAAAAATGGTATTATATTACCTAGCAGCTAAAAATGTGAACAATAAATGACAGGTCCTTAGTTAAAAATCAAGTTGAAGAGGGAGAAATGAACCCGATTTCATATTGAATTATGTCAAGTTAGCAGGATATCTGATGTTAAATAAAAGTTTCTTGGCAACTCCCTTACCCTTTTTTTTCTAAGATAACTGCTGCTATATTTTGGGGTGAATATTTTTAGCTAAAATAAAATACTTGATACATTACATACTTGGCAATTTTACAAATTTTAAAAGTAAACAAATGGTTATTTGACTTAAGAGGTTGGATTTCAGATCTATAATATACAAAGTATATGGAAAAAAACTTGGAATTACTATGTGGTGTAATAGGAAAGGGCAAAAATCTCTAGAGTACATATGCTTCTCTGTGGGTTTTGGGGTTTTTGTACATAGACATAAGATATTAGCTTTCAGCAGAAACAGCTTAAGACATGCATATCTTAAAGACATTCTTTATAATATTTTAAGAGGAATGGGTTTTTAAAAAAACTATGAGGTGGCAAAAAAGGTTCAAAATTACATGGAGTATTTTTGTCAGGTCAAATTGTGATCTTGGTATTAATTCAAAATTCAAAATTTATTCCTGGGCCTTTCTCATTTCATACTAATTAGGGAAATTATACTATAATTTAGACATAGAAATCTCCCTTGCTACTATGGTCTATGGTTTCTGGTACTGGTTTCTGTGGTCTTTTTTACACTTAGGGTGGGTGGCGGAGGAAAGGAGTGGGATCGGAGAGGCAAACTTATATTACTACTGAATATGCTGCTGGCATTGATTCCTTAACAACTGGACTATTTCCACAGTAAACCTGCAGAGAATTTTTCCAAATAGGCTTTAATCGTTGGCAGTACTTCCAATTCTTCTACAAGGCAAGCTGAATGGGGCACTATACATTCCATCAAGGGCTTTTCACTGAAGTACTAATTCTAGACATTGAAATTTTGAAAACTGGAATGTTTTCAAGTAGTTTGGAAGAATAATCTTTTTTTTTTAAATAAGTACTGTGCAGATAAAACTTCTTTCATGGCTTTGAAATTTTAAGAAATTTAGTTGGAAGAATAAAAGTGAAGATTAAAATTAGAGGATGTGATAATGCAACTACAATGTGCTTCAACCCAAGTTTCAGAATATCTACACTTTTATTAGGTACTCAATTCAGTAATGCCCAAGATTTGGCACTCAACCATTAGGGTTATGGGAGCTAATATTTTTGCAGAAAGAGAGCCCCACTTCTCTTTATCTGTTATCACAGTATTAAGGGAAAGTATGATTAACATAGTCTATACTTCATTTAACAGGGAAGAGGCCCTGAGATTAGAGAAGTGTAGACATCCCTATCTTAATTTAAAAATCCAAAGCTAAATTCTTTTAATGAATGGTTGATGGGTATGACAAATGACTGTGTAAAATACACTGAAGAGCAAAAGCTTCCATGTACATTCAGAAATGAGATGCACTATGTAGCAATTAAAATCTATTTAGGGTTTGTTATCATAGAAAATTCTGCTCAATGCAGACTCATAAAAATACATATTTTACATATGTATTGCTTTTCATAGTGAGTTACTATTTTTCATGTTCCTGTGATCTTGCTTTTTTTAAAAACAGGAAAATATATCTAGATTCTTGGCAAATAAATCATGTATTTGAAATGAGGAATATTAACTTTTAGAATCAAATAATTGTCATATTTGGTTCTGTAAAGATACGATATTTGTTCCTACACCTTGCCTCATCTCTACTGCCTAATCTTTTTCTTTATCTTGGATGATACATGCAGGTCACTCCGCTGAAAGCAGAAAGGAGACAACCTTTTTTTCAATGACCAAGGTACATGTAATTCTGATTAATATACATCCCTCTCTAGCAATTAACTGTTTTACTGACCTTAGGTAGAAAAATTTCTTTCTGATCCTTGACAAAGGAAACAGGGAACCTGATGGAATATGATTGTTATGTGTGGCAGAGTGCTAACTCTGAGGAGGTGAACACACCAACTGAGACAACTCACCTTTGCAATTAGGGCAGAAAAGCTGCCATTAAAAGGCAGGCCCTCTGCCTTCAGTATCGCACTTTAAATGCCAACAGGAATCAACAGGAATGATTTGAACTAATCTGTAGTGGGCATCATCACAATTACTCCACTGGATATGTAATGGAGGTGAAGTCGGGCTCCTGGAAGTTATACTAGAGGTCCAACAAGTTTGGGAAAGTTGGAAAGGCTTCAAATATAATCCCCCAACAGATTATGTACATGTCACCTAAGGGGCTAGCCTAAATAAATTTAGAAAGCTGTCACCAAAATACTGGCCACCAAGAGATGAGTTTTTTGCTTTGTTTTTGCTGTTTTTATCACAATGAGTCATGAAGATAGCAGAAGATTGGGACCTTCCATTAATTGTGGGAGGACCCAATCTTACAAAATCATGGATCCCTAAAGTATCAAAATAATATAAAAAAGTACCTGAACTGAAAAGGACAAAACTTCAAATGCTATGGGAATAAGTTAAAAGTGATAGTAACTACTAGTTTTAATTCTGAATCTGTCTGCTCTTATCTGGGGAAAGTGACTCTGTATTATCAAAGTGATCATTTCACTGCTGCCTTCTTTACAACTTGAAAGATAACACCATAGCATCTCTTCTTCCTACAGTCTGGTTCTTCTTTCTGCCAAAAGAAGGGAAAATGAGGTAGAAAACCCCATCAAGTCTTGCCAGGATAAGGTCAGACAAAACCAAGAAAAAAGGTTATGTGTGGCAAGAAATTAGGGCTGACTAATAAGATCTGTATAATCTAAAACAAGTTCTTAGGCTAGTATGCAATACTATGGCTAATTCCCAAACTGATTTTCAGAATAGTAAGAAAGTTCTGATCTTTTTACTGCTGTCATACTTCTAGTATTGATAGCACTGCCTTTTTCCATTTTTGTGACAAATGCACTCAGAGTGAAAATCCAGCAAGAGTTGACTCAAACCTTTAACATGAATTTGCTAAATGGATTTTCCCTGAAAAGTAGCTTCTTACCTTGCATGAAGAAGGAGCTAGGAAAAGTGCTGGCTGCTGGTTTTGAAGATGGATAACCTGGTGAGTCCCTATTGTAGTCGGCAGTGCTTGCTGACGGGGCATAAACCTAGAGAACAAGAACTAATTTAGTTTGTTTCCTGTGATGACTTGAGTACTACAAGGTATGTTATTGTGTAAGAATCAAGAAGTGGGAATGATAGGCTCCATTTCTACCTTGTTTAGTTTTAAACCAGCTCACAACATAAAGCAATGCTTCCTTTGGGAAACAAAGGAAAAAACTATGGGGGGAAAAGAAAGGCTTTGTATTTATGTGAAAGGGAAAATGCATGTTTAAGGCTTAAAAGAAAACAACCCCTCTCCCAAACCAGGTATGATATTTTCCACTCTAAGACAAGAATATCAGTGAAGCTTTTCCCAATTCCTATACAATTGAAGATGTTTTACATACACCCACAGTATGGTCTTGGGATATCAGAAAACTAAAGATATCAAAGAGTTTGCTATAATACTTATTTTAATTGTTTTTACTATTATCACTACTGTTTAAAAGCATAGTGTTCATATAAATGTTGAAGACAAAAAATAAAAGCACTGGATTAAGCTCTGCCTTTACTCCACCCCTCAAACTCTTTGTTCTCAAAAAGAAAAAGGGGGTGGAGAAGGGAAATCTAGAGAATAACACTATCAAGACCACTGAAAATCATAAACATATCTTGGGATATTAAATTCTCATGGTACAAGCTCTTTGCAGAGATGCATGAAAGGGGCCATTAAAAGTCTGGATCTACATAAGACCACCAACACACAATGCGTGCGTCAGGGGGAAATCTCTATTTCTCAGTACTTATTATATTTGTGTGTGCAATAAACTTAACAAGTGTGCCAAAAAACTAATTTACTTACAATCGTTTACTAATACACCAGAGACTTTGGAAACTAGTTCTTTGTAAAAATAGCCTGTGTATTTTCTTGTTTATGTTTCAGTTAAACAGGACAGCGTATTAGAAAATCATGAACTCATAAGGTATAGTTTAACTTTAAAAATTTTTCCCTCCCCCTTTTCTTTCCTGCTAAATAGAATTTTTTTTTTAAGTTCCCATTTCTTTTGCTTAAAAAGTTCTCCTCTCCAGATGGTCTGGAGGACTGAAACACTGTCATCTTCTTGATGAAAATGGATACCTTCCTGCCTCCATTTTGAAGCAAGCAGCAGATCACAAAATTGGCAGTGAGCCTATTCTGACATTCACAGGTCACAGTGAAAGGAAAGAAGAACCCACCAATAAAAGGCTTACTGCAGTATTCCTAAGAAGCTTCTATTCTTTTTTTCTATATACATCTAATGAACAACATAAAAAAGTATACATTGGTCTCAAAATATCAGGAGCCACAATCAAGCATTAATATGTCAGAATGTTGTCCTCATAGACAGAGGTAAGAGAATATGCACACAGAGATTCAGGCTGACTGATATATATTGAGGAAGTGGTTTGGATGCCTCGTGGTGGCCTTAAAAATTGGGAGGCATTATGAAATGTCATAAAACTAGTATAATTTTTAGAATGAGAATTAAAAAAAAACACAAATAAAGTCTATCTTTTGTGTGAGGTGAATTAGGTTTTTAGTTAGATTTAGGACACTATACATAAACAGACATTTGTTAAAGATCCAATTTATTAATTCCACTGTGTCAAAGAAAAAGGAAAAATCTTTTTGAAGAACAATTATTGGAACCAAAGAATAAAATGACAAAGATTAGGAGACCTCCTTTCCTCCTTCATAACAACTAAAACATTAAAAAAAAAAAATCAGAACCCTAATGAAAGACCTATCAAGCAAAACTGACAATCATTTCCTTGAGACTTCCTTGTAAGCAACTAATGAAAAATTCTTTTTTAGGGGCACTCATGACACTACATTTAAAAGCCGAAATAAACCACAGCTTTCTAAAAAAAATAGAATTGAAAATGAAACTATTGGTATTAATTTTTTAAAATTTAACTGTAATGTTACAAAACTGTAAGATCAGTGATCTTTATTCCTTGACAAAAAATCTAAGATATATTTGGCTAGAAGGCATAAATTAATTTATCATAAAGATGATAGATACACTATCATATTTTCTGAAAACTGTCAAATTCACATACAAACTATTAAGTAATCTCATCCTTTAAAAGCATACAAAAAAGGACATGATACTTAAAATACTTTAAAAGGATTAGAGACTTTTAGATAATACAGTTTATTTTGGTTAAAGTTTTCTAAGATATACATAAAGAAGCCATATTAGCATAATATTTAGATAAAATGTCATATGACAACATTTAAATGGTTGTTTCCTTTTATTTTCTTTCAAAGTTATTTATTGCGACTTCCTCTGGAAGGAATGAGGAAGCCCATGGCTAACTGAAGTTATTTAAAAAGTAGAAGTTACCTATTATCGCTTATTTATGAATTCCTTTTGCTAGAAAGATTCTCAGACTAAAATCCATCAATATTCATCCACTTTCTAAATGACAGAATTCCTATTGGTGTGAGGAGTTTATTCAGGTTATATAAACTAATTTTTTTTAATTTTTCTGATGCTTTTGACAAATTAAGATCTGATTATTTTCACTGTGATGATAAGGTCAGAAAAAACATGGGACTTCCAATATACTCTCAAAATTTCCTGTTTACAATAAAATAAGCATAGGCTCAGATTACCTGTCTTCCATCTTAAGTTGCAGTAGATAGGTACACTCTGAAATTAATCCATGTCTATCCTAGTGAATATTTTACAGAATGAAGTAAAGTAAAAATTGATGGTAGCCCTTAGAGAGAAGATAATCGAATCCAAATCTCTCATTTTATAGTCAGTGACACTGAAGTCCAGAAAGATGAAAGATTTCTCTTAAAGCCATATGATTGTTTGGTGGCAAAGGCAAATCATTTAACCTTAGCCTGCCTCAGTTTCCTCATCAATGAAATATACATAACAATAGCACCTACTTTAATTAAATTGAAGATGAAATGAGATAAAGTGTGAAAAGTCTTTGAATACCTAAAAGCATTATATAAAGTTAAGGCATCATTATTAACAGATTTGCTAAAATTAATGTTCATGTTAGTTAGTGGGTTTTTTTTCAAAACTCAGGAGCTAGAAGGGTCTTCAGAAACCAACTAGTCCAGTCTATTCATTTTATAAATGAGGAAAATTAGGGCTAAATGGAATATTTTCCCCAATGACAAAGGTAGGATTTCATACTAATCTCTGATTCCAGAATAATGAATAACAAGGTTTTTTAAAGGAGATAGGATCAACATGAATGGGGAGAGAATTACCAAAAGCAAAACCAAAAACTTTAGTCATATTTTGTAAGCATTTTCTGGAAATCTTACTGAAATGTATTTGGGGGCTTCGTATGGTTCATATAAGGTGTTTAAATAAACTTAAGAAAGGGCTAATAGGGGGAAAAGCATATATGAACTAGGGTAAACTCTGAGGACTAATGTGCTTCCCAGATACCACACATCTGGGAGAGTAGAGACCTTCTAGATTTATGGAAACAAGTTAGAATTATGCCAACAGGATAATGGTCCTCTAATGTGTATAGCACTAATTTTCAAAAAAACTTATACCTAGGACTGTATCAGTGTAGGATATTCCAGATAAAGAATCTTCTTAATTTCAAGGCCAGCTTTGCCAGGTCACATTGCCTTCATATTGCCCCTGATATTTCAGCAACAGTAAAACAGGGCTTCTGGCAAAGCTTGGTTTGATTGTCTTGTAAGAGGGTCTATGTTGCTAAAGAACCAGAGCTCTCTCTATCCAATTTGGGAAAAGGGAAAGCTAATTAGAAGATGGTGGAAGTCAGAGAAGGAGAGGGAGAGAGAGAGAAGGAAAGAAAAGAGGAAGAGAGAAAGGTGAGGGATGAAGAGAGGAAAAGGTGAACAGTAGTGGGGCGGGGGGAGAAAGAATGAGACAGAGATAGAATTTCCCAGACCACTGTTCACTCTAACTGGGGACAGAATCAGGAGCCATTCATATATTTTATTATACTTTCAAAGGCAGTATTATTATGAACTTGAGACCTTTCAATTAGATTCTGTGCCTCAATCTATTGCAACCACAAGTGGTTAATAGTCTTGAGAGATTTGTTCAGATGATCTTTAGTGATAAGTTATACGCATTACAGTTAAAAATCCTTCAGCAGAGTGTCATACATAGTGAGCACAATCTTGAAAATTTGTTTAAACTTTGTTTCATTCTGGTTCTGACCACAATAGCAGAGGCAGCTTTTCGACAATATTCTAGTCATCCACATCTCACCCATCAGTTGCTCTGAGCACTCAGTTCTATATTAGGTAGGGGATCCTACTTTCTCCTCTTCACAAAGTCCTTGATCTGTTTGCTCAGGAAAGAACAATATCTTTATGACTACTAGTCCAATGAGTCAACAGTGTGATGTGGCTTCTAAAAAAACCCCCAACTCTCTGACTCACAATTAATAAAAACAATAGCTGTGATTTATATGGTGCTTTAAACTTTAAAAAGCTCTTTGAAGATATCTCATCTTATGGTTATCATAATAACCCCATGGGGGATGCTATAGGTTATCCTCATTTTATAGATTAGAGAGAGGGACAGACAGACAGACAGAAAGACATACGGACTTCAGTGATGTTGTGATTCCTGCCCATGGCCACACTATCAGAAAGTGGTGGGATTTGTATCCAGGTTTTCCCTGATTCTAAGTCTAGTTTTTCCAGTTTTCTTTCTTCTTCACCAAACTCTACTGCCATTAATAGATGTCAATAATGGCATTAACAAGGACTTAAAGAAACAATTACAAAAGCTCAGATTTGGAAGGGTACTCAAGGTTCATCTAGTCCAACTAAGTATGAATAAGAATCTCAGTAATATACCTGATATTGACTGAAAAAATCAGATGACTATATAACCAACAAATATTTAGTGTCCTTTAAGACTTAATTCAAATTCTTCCTTCTGCAAAAGGCATTTTCCAGTCTCACCCTCCTAATACCTTTCTTTTGAGACTGTCTCCCATTAACACAGTATATATCTTATATGTACATAGATGCTTTTATGCTCTCTTCCATTAGAATTTGAGCTCCTTGAGGATAGGGACTTTCTTTTTGCCTTTATTTGCAGCCCAGTGCCCAGAACATAGAAAGTGCTTAACAAATGCTTATCATGATGATATTGAAGGTCTATTATTTACAAGGTACAGTTCTAGGTGCCAGAGATATAAAGACAAAAGCAAAACAGTTATGTTCTAACAGGAGGGAAAACATGGTATCTCAAAATTGTAGTGCAGTTAAAACACTGAAGCTATTAATATTAAGCTTTAAAGCTTGAAATCTAAGTCTTTTGGGACACCTTGTATATAACAACATACAGAACAAACATATTAAGATTCAGAATAAATCTGAAGAGCAAATCCCTTTCCACTAAGGTTACCTTGGTAGGAAAGGGATAAGCAGATAGTGCAACTGGGAAATGAACTATACAGAAGGTGGTGCTCGATTTTGAAAGAGATCAAGGATTCCAAGAGGTTGTAGTTATGGATGTAGTTATATTCCAGAGAAAAGAGACTGACAAAGCAGAGGTATAGAGACAGGAGAGAGAGGATGGTAGAGCAACCTAGATGGAATGTAGAGTATGTGGAATCTAGTAAAGTGTAGTAAGTTTGGAAAATTAGGGACAGATAATGAAGAACTGAAGAAATAAACCAGTTACTGTTTGATTCTAGAGAAAATAGGGGGCCAATGGTGAGGTTTGTGTTAAGAAGTTATTTGCGATAGTCCAGACAGAATGGACAAGGGCTATTATGTGATGGAAATAAAGAGGGCAGAATCAAGAAATGTCATGAAGATTAAAGATTTGACAACTGATTGGATATACAGGATGAAAGGAGAATGAGAAGTGAATCAAGGATGGATGGTGGGGCAATCTATAGAAATAGGAAATTTCCAAAGAGGATTGAGTTTGAGGGAAGTATAATGTTTTGGATTTTTAAAGTTTGAGATCTCTAGAGGGCATCCCAGATAAAATGACCAAAAGACAAATGACAACAGACTAAAGTTTGAGAGAGAGATTATGGCTGGATATATAGATCTGAGAGTCATATAAAGGAAGATGGCTAAAACTATGAGAGTAGAGGAGGCCACTAATTCACAAAATGAAGAGAGAGAAGAAAGACTAGGATAGAATCTTGGGGAATACTTGTATAGTGGGCAGCATATTAATAGCATGGAGGAAGAAAACTAAGACAGCAGTGTCATGAAATCCTAAAGAGGACTAAGTATCAAGAAGGATACAGTGCTCAACAATACTAAGGCAGAAGAAAAACCAAGAAAGTTGAGGATTGAGAAAATGCCATGAGATCTGACGATTAAGATTACTGGTAATTGTGGACATAGAAAATTTAGTTGAAAGATGATGTTGGAATCCAGGCTATAGAGGTTTTAGTAGAATGAGGGGGGCAAAAGATGTGGAAGCAAGCTATTCTAAACCTTGACTGAAGGTCTCAGAGTAAGGATTAACCCCCTGAGATGATCCTTCCATTTTGGGACAAATCTCATTATTAGGAAGGACCCCCCCCACACACACACACACACCTCCCTTCCACAGAAGCAAAATTAATCTCTCTGAAACTTCTAAACAACCATTGCTTCAATTTCTGTCTTCTGGGTTGAACATAAACAAATCACATCCCTATTCCATATGATAGTCGTTTAAATACTTGAATACAGATATTATATCCCCAATTAGTTTTCTCTTCTTCAGACTAAACTTCCTCAGTCCCTTTTGACTAATCCTGATGCCATGATCTTGAAGTCATTAAATAAATATTCTTGTCACTTTCTTCTGAGAATTTTTCAGCTTATCAATGTCACTGATAAAATATGAGGTTGACAAGAACAGAATGCAGAACTGTCACCTCAGTAGTCCTGGACACTATACATTTCTTAATCAAGTCAATGCAACAAATATTTACTAAGTACCTACTCTGGGCTAAGTGCTGTGGATACAAATAAAAGCAAACAACAAAATGTCTGAGTAGTATAAGATCAACTGACCCTTTTACAATGACATACCCTGCTGATTAATATTGATCTCAAAGTTTACTAAAACCACAAGATCTTTTTCTGATGAGTTGTTATTCCTCATATTCTATTTCTGAAACTGATTTTTTGAAATCAAGTGCAAGATCTTAAGGTTGCCCCTATTTCATTGAATTTGATTTAGTCCAATGTTCTACTCTATCAAGATCTTTTAGGTGCTAATTCTCTTCTATCACAGTAGCTATCTCTCATAACTTTGTTTTACCTATATATTTATTAAATATATTACCTAAATAATTAAGAAAAGTTAACTGATTCAGGGGCAAGGGCAAATCCTATGACCATTCCATTAAGGACTTTTTTATGTAGACATAAAGACATTACTCTCTACTCCTTCTTCCCCAATTCCATTTATGTTTTTTATAGATACAGCAATTTAGAACGAATATTGGCAAAGTAGAGATAACTAGAATGGTTAAGAAAGTCAATACTATATTGTATCATATAACAAACCACTGAAAGAATTAGGTATGTTTAGAAGAGATTTAGCAAAGTAGGGGATGATACGTGCTATCAAATATTTGAATAGCTCTAAGGTGGAAGAAAGATTGGATTTATTCTTTTTGTAGTCACAGGATGTAGTATGAACCAATTGGGTAAGCATTTCAAGGAATAAGATTTCAATTGAATACATGGACTTTAATAATAGTTACAGTTGAAAATGGACTGACTGGGTTGCTAGGTGTATCAGAAAATTCATCATCAATTGAGTTTTGTTCCCCCATTCAGAGACTATAGGATTCAATTAGAGAATGTTGTAGAAAGATTCATGCATTAGGCAGCAAACAAACTATTTCATCTGCAAAATCCTTTCCAGTTCTCAAATTCTGTGATACCTGAGCAGCATTTTCTTGGGAAAGTATGCCAACTCAATTTAGGGATCTTGAATCTTCTTATATTATGGCAACTTCCTATAGTCTTGGCTACAAATGGGTAAGTGAAATATTACTGCATTCTGTCCTACATACTTGTGGGATAGAAATTACTTTAAACTGGACCTATACAAGGCCTATTTTGAATTTTTTCTTATGTTTTTGATTATTTTTCTATTCTTTTGATAATTGACACATACACCCCCATAACTGAACATTGCATTCTGAGCTAAACTTGATATTTTTTTTAATACTTACTTCATGGGGGATTGTATTTTAATTTAAAATCTAAGAATTTTTGATTTTTTTTTGTTTAAGATTGTATTGTTATAAAAATCCAAGAATTTTTAATTTTGTTTAAGATTGTACTTTTGTAAAAATTCAAGATTTGATTTTGTTCGAGAAAAGATCTTCAAGAAAGAAGCTTGAAACTTTTATATCCAGAGAATGAACTGTTGCAGAAAGATGCCGAAAACCTACACTTCATCAAGAAAATCAAGAATGAACTTTGGATATGATTGATTGGACTGAACTTTTGATTGAACATTTATTGTAATTGTACACATTTATGCCAAAAGGGGCTGCCCCTAATTTGGCTTTCTGTCAATGTGCCTAGCAAAACATTGGTTTTTGCTTTCTTTTCTTTTCTATTTCCTCTCTCATTATTCTAATTCTCTTAGAAAATTGAATATTGTGTATATCTATAGTTAGAAGTGCATTTAGAACTACAAAATGATTATGTTAAATGATCAATGGGGAGACTAGTCTCCCAATGATCATCAGGGGGGATGGTAAACCTTAAAATTTCTTAGACTTATGAATGTTGGAAATTCCCCCATTTCCAACATTAGGTAGGGAGGGTCCTTCTCCTTCCTACCTAAGACTACTTTAGGACAGAAACCTTTTGCTGAACAATGGAAAGGGCTTTGACCTATGCTTAAGCATAGAACAGGAAGTTCTTTGAGTCATGATTGATTTTAGAATTGATACAATAGAGATACTTGGAATGACAGAACCAGGTCTTGGAACTTCCAATCTCCACCCTACTCAGGGTAACAGGATTTAGGAAGGGCTGCAGCAAAGGCTCAAGATTTAATTATTTGAGAATATGACCTTCAACAGACATGTGCAAAGCCACAGACCTCTGGGCAGTCCTGGGTTAAGCTAGAGCCACCATTGGCACAGGGAAGACATGGACAGTGATTGGTAGATGTGAGAACTGAGGGGAGGGAACTTGGATGGTTTCCTTAAAGATAGCGGGGTCTGAGGACTAGGGAGAGGGGAGAAGTTTTTGCTCTGAGAGGTTGTGCTCTGAGAAGCTTGCTCTGAAGGAAGCTGGAGGTGGAGGCCCCTGAGACTGTTTCTCCATTTTGGTCACGTGAGTGATAGGGACTGATGATCTCTTTTCTTTGCCTCAGCTATCTAAGGGCTTGGGCCTTTTGGCCCAGCCTAAACAGAGGGGGTATTTAAGCCCTATTCCCTTCTCAAACTCTCTCTCTCTCTCTCTCTCTCTCTCTCTCTCTCTCTCTCTCTCTCTCTCATACCTTTCTTCCTCCTGTTTGTAATTAAAAACTCCATAAAAGGTTGACTGCTGACTTGAGTTTTCATTTAGGAATTACATAGCTGAATTCCTTGGTGACCTTAAATTAATATATATCAGTCTTTAAAGTGATTTCCTTGTCACAATCCAAAGTATAAGGGGCATGATTGGCTACATAAAAACACTGAAATTAAAATAATAAGCAGCACAGTATGAGTTATAATCAGATTAAAAAGTACCCAAGGCAAGACTCAAGAAAGGAGAAGGATTCAATCAAAAGAGAAAGTTTGCTGAACTGGCTTTCTAAGGTGGGCATCCAGGCTAGCAGACAAATACTCAGACTTTATTGGAACAATTTCATCAGACTAGGCTAATAGAGGGAGTAACAGACTTCCTTAAGAAAGGAAAACATCACTTTGAAAAATAATTGGCACAGGGAACACTGTGTGGCATTTTTAGTTCCTGTGTCTGTTTGCTATTTGTATAATCTAAAAAAATTCTATTTATTAAGAGAACTCACTTTTTATCCATTTTTACTAGAATACTTTCAAGTGTTATTGAACTTTGCAAACAGAGTAGTTACTGAGATTTTTGATGCCTTCAACAGATAAAATTACACTTTTGAATAACACCTAGTTGTTTTTGTCTCTGACAAAGGAGTTATAGTAGGATATAGTGATATAATTTATTGTCCCACATTCATAAAAAATTGTGAAAATCAATTTCAGTAATTACTCTCTCTCTCTCTCTCTCTCTCTCTCTCTCTCTCTCTCTCTCTCTCTCTCTCTCTCTCTCTCTTCTCCCCTTTCCTTTCCTTCTTGATTCCCTCTGTTAAGGAATATTCTTTTACCTTTGTTATCTCCAGAATTATAAAAAGTTAGAGCTTGAATATGCCCCACAGAGTATCTACTTCAAACCCCTCATTTTACAGATGGGGAAACTGAGACCTAGACATATTAGGTGACTTTCTCAAGGTCAGTGGAAACTAGTTAGCACATAAACTTACAATAAAGCCCCTGATCTTCAGTTCTGCTCTATTTCCATTACAACAAATCATCTCTCATCTGAGCTGTGCTAACATGGGCTTGCTAGTAAAACACAGAAAATAATCTCAGGGTGAAAAACATTACAACTGCAAAAGAGGACAACCTACTACAGGAGTGGAAATCATCCATGTAATGTTTAAGTGTTATTAAGATAAATGAGTGAAAATGAACCCTTCACTGGAGAGCTACAACATGGCTAAAGACTGATTTGCAGATTTGTTACTTAAGTGGGGAATGTTGGGCATCCAGTAAGTAATCTTCCTTGATAAATTTACAAATTTGTACAAATACAGCCGCCTGAGGGGAGTAAACAAACAAAAAGTTCACATGTGTAAATTGTTGAAATTATATAACTTAAAAAATTCTGTAAGCATAAATGTTTTTCCTGGTCTCTCTTTTATATGTAGTCTGATATAAAAAAGTAGAAGATACTATCTACCCATGAGGAATTCTTAGTTTATCTTGATTTAACTAGCAATATTAACCCTTCTTAAATCAATCAAGTTGTATCATAAAAGTATGTAGAAAAGAATATACATGTAACCAAGAAATTCCTTGAATGCATCATTCATTTGAGTCATGAATTACTTAACCGTTCCTTACCCAATACACATAATTATAATAGCAAATTTTAAAAATTATTTTTCCAGATTAATTCAATCTGTTCATAATTAAAATATTTATCAATTGGAGCCTTCTTCTCTATGTCAGAGCTATTTAAAAGTATTATAGTAGTCAAGTTTGTATTATAATACTTTTTCTTGCTTCTACTTCTTCTAGAGTAATACTAAAAAAGATCAAAGAGCAGGAAATAGAAAAGTAGTAAGGCAAGATAGATCATTAGTCTATTGAAATCATCAATATATGATTTAAATCATTATATAGCCCTTCCTTTTCTCTAAAATTTGCATCTTTTACTCGAACAACATAGAGAATGGAATATAATCAAATCAAACCATCAAACAATTATTGAGTACTCCTAGGGACAAAGTATAGTGCTCAACATTGTAAAAAATAAGCCGGCAAAATTTTCTGTTGGCCTATGATAAACTGTTCTTATCTTTCATTAAGAAGAAACTGTATTCATAAGATAATTTCAAAGGGAAACAATTTTAAATTTCTAGCTCAAATATTGTGCACAAAGAAAAAATGGTTGCATTTAGCTTACTCCCAGTACTTCATCTACCCCTAATAGCTATTTCAAGACTCTACAATATTGAGTTATAATATATAAAACCAATATAATAAAATAACAATAAAACAGAAATGAAAATAGCAAAAATAGGAGTGATTTTGCACATATCAAAGTATTTTTACATTTTTAACAATGCTATGAGTTAGGAAGGGAAGTCAAGTCAGCCAGGGAACAAATACAGGAGACTGAAAAAGGGTAGGGAGAGAAGAGGTGAAGCTACCTTACTTGGGGGGCAAGGCAGAATATGTTTGAACAGTTAAAACTGAAGCTTGGGGAGGAATGAAGACATAGCTGGGCTATTTTCCTTAAAAGGATGGTTCTGGGAAGAACCAGTCAACCAGGGAGAAGGGTGGAAAGTACTTCTAATAAGAGGAATCTATGAATGAAGTGAGCTTCCAGAACAAAGAGGCTGTTATTCCCATTATGAGGTGAGTAAATAATAGGAACAAATCATTTACTGTGTGATTTGATGTTATTTGTTCACAAACTTGGCAATGGAAGAGCTAGGAAATAAATTTTGATCTCTTGGCTTCCCAGCCTGGTATTTACCATGCCAAACAATGCAGAATTTTCCCCAAAACCTCCCACTTCAGGTTAAGAGAATAACAACAATGATAAATCTGATAACATTCACTATACTCTCCATTTCGATCCTTATTAAGGTGTGACCTATGTCCTCATACTCTTTGTATATGTTTACACCATATGCTAGGTCACAAGGAGGCCCAAATCAGAATAGATTCACTATTGCATAATCTGACCAAGAAAAAAACCCAAATAAACAAACAAACAAACAACAACAACAACAACAACAGCAACAACAACAAAAAACCAAGACTCAATAGAGGGGAAGCTAGGTGGCTTGGGGACTAGAGCCTGTAGTAGGGAAGAACTGGGTTCAAATTTGGCCTCAGACACTTCCTAGCTGTGTGAACCTGGACAAATAATTTAAGCTCAGTTGCCTAGCCTTTACTGCTCATTCGTGGTATCCACTTCAAGACAGAAAGTAAAGGCTTAAAAAAAAGACTCAACAGAATATATAGTATAGAGGTGTTTATGTATTTCTACAAACAGAATAGATCTTTGTCTAATTTGTTTTTATAATATTGTGATGTACAGTAAGTATTCTTATTTTCATTTAAAGAAGGAAAGACCAAGAGAGAGCATTTAAGGAACTTCTGGTCACAAAGCATGTTATCAAAGTAGATGATTTACTAGATGAAACACTATAAATGAAACCAAGAAGAACTGGGTATGAATGCTGGGTCCATCATTCATAAGTGATTTGCAATATCTAATTTGGGATAAGTGACATATAAGTACTAAGCTAAACAAAGAATCATTTTTCCATGACTAAATATCTAAGTTAGAAATTTAAAATTCTTCCCTTTTGAAATAACCTTATAAATATATGGTGTCTTTTTTTTTTAAACAAGGGTTAAGAACAGATTATTACAGGCCAGTAGAAAATATTGTTGGCTTAAATTTTTTTTTTAACATTTCTGAGCACTGTGTTTTTATCTGTAAAATTTTAACAGACAACAAACAACTGATTATTGATGTGGCTATCTCATTTCTAAATCTGCTGTCCACATATGAACAGACTCCTGATTATTTAAAATCTGAAACCAATACTAAATCAAAAGAAAGGATAAAGACATTATAGTGTGCAACAATAATGGTTCAACCTAATCCAGTAAAAATATCTGGTGACTGAAACATGGGGAAAAAAGTAAAAAAAAGCTGATACTAATTAACACTATTTCTGAAAGCATTTTAACTCATAAAAAAAACAGATGCCACAATTAGAAGACAGAAAAAAACTTGAAAAAATAGAGAGATATAATAAGAAGAGGCAATACTCCTTTGGAGTGAAAGATCCTTTAAAAAAATATCACAGAAGAAAATGACAGAAGATTAGGACCAGTATCATTTCCAAGAAGAAAAGAAAGCAGTAATTGAGAAAATGATCTTGTAGAAGGGTTGATGAGACGCAGATCATCACAAAGTAATATATTTTTGATCAGGAAGGGCCCTAATAAAATAGCTATTTCAATCCCGTAATTTTACAAATGAGGAAACTGAGATTCAAAGAGATTAAGTGGCTTCCAGTTTCACATGGCTAGTAAGTAGTATATATGAAAATTTAAACCTCTGTCTTTAGATTGTAAATATGGCACTTTTCTCACCAAAATAAGACAGAAGGGATGAAAGCATTTATTGATTAAACTGAAGTACAACAAATAGATGAAAAATGGAACAGATTTATCAATATTTATTCTTATCATTGGTTGAAAGAGCAACCACTATATTTGGGCACCAGTGACTCAATAACAATTGTAGTTCATGAGAAAATGGAAACCAAGAGAAAAATAATTCATGCCAGAAGTAAAATAATTTTGTAGGAAATTAGGGGTGAATTTTCAAGATAATGCAGGGAAAAATAGTTGCCACATACACAATCACAAACTGCATCATTACTACCAAAAATGCAACTGAGAAGACATTAGCAACTACCTTTCTACAGATTTATTTTCCAAACTCTATAAAAATCTTTATGAAAATCATCTATTCATGTATCCAGTGTAGTGTTAATGAAAATTAAATGAAAAAAAGGAATAGGGAGGATTTTACAGATAATTTTCTGTAAGAGATCTTTCGTGTGACTATACAATTGACTGAAAAAGGTATGAAGAACAGAATATTCCCAAGTATTTTTTAATTATAGAACCAAACAGACAGTACAGCAGAATGAACCCTTAGAGGCTCTCCAACAAGGTGTCCTAAATATAAATATAAATAAATATATAAATATATATGTATATATATATATATATATATATATATATAAAGAAAATAAAATATTTTAAATAGAAGAGACCAATTTTAGAGAAAATTTATTAGTGATCCTTTATCAGTATTAGGTACCACTGAAAACATGAACCTGTATTCTGGCCAAAGTATTCTTCCCATTATTATGGGAAATGTCCTTTAGTACCTCCTGACTCCTTGGCATAAAGGCTAGGAGATTGGAATGGGGGAAGAGGGAGGGGGTCAGGAAGACTAGGGTTTGAAATCCTTCTCAGGCATGCCCTTATACTTGCTATGTCACTGAGCAAATCATTTCAATTCTCCAAATCTCAATTTCCTCAAATGTAAAATGAGAGGGTTAGATTCAATGATCCCTAAGGTCTCTTCTAGATCTACTTCTATGATAATAGGATATCTAGTAATCCTGAGCAGGGCCTGAATGAAAGAAAGATTTCTTATAAATAATTAAGTTCTCTTGATGATTTCAGATGACACTTTGCTGGCTGAATTAAAGCCCTGTATACTATAGAATTTCTACAGAGAAATTCATGACCACTCAAAAGAGATTGGCCAAACATTTGACAGAGGAAAAATCCAATAGATGAAGAATGTTTATGTCCCGATTATGACACATAGTTGAGGAGATAAGCCACTGAGTTAATCCATCTGTAAAAATATCTTGGACAGGAACTACAAATGGAACATAAACTAAGTCTAATATGGAGCTTCTTAAGGTCTGATCCTTAAAGACAGACTGTCTCATCTAATGCCCAGTGGACTTACGCGTCGGCTATGGGGGGTGGGGGGGAGGAAAAGAAAATGATCTATGTCTTTAACGAATAATGCTTGGAAATGATCAAATAAAATATATTAAAAAAAATAAAATAAAAAAAATAATAAAAAAAAAGACAGACTGTCTCCTTTTTCTCTCTGAATCTCCAGCACCTAATATGGTGCCCTGCAGACTGTAGGGGTATTTAAATGTTTGTTGAATTAAGTTGGGTTCCATTGGAGAAATGGTATAGTCCTTTTAAGCATCAAAGGCAGCTCTGACACGAAAACTTAAAAATAAATAAATAATATTATTTCAGTGATGCTAGATGCCTAGGGGAGGGTGGAATAACACAATGTCAAAAAAAAAAATCAAGTCCTCAGAGGGCACGGGTAAAATGCATGACAAATTTAAATACATTAATATACTGCACACTGTAATAGATAAACAAACCCTACTTGAAACAAGAATTGACAAGATATCAAGGAAATATGATTAGAAGAAAAAAGGATGAAAAAAGGATGATTTGGTTATATATTTAGAGCAAGTAATAAATAGTTCACTGCATGGGATCTCTATGAAGAATTTGGATATTAGAAAGAATTACATAAGTTTTTGAAAGGACTGGAGTTTGTACTAGTTCAAAACGAACTCAAATTGATGAGACTCACTTAAGTAATGAAATGTAGACATGACCTAGGTAAGTTACCTAAGCAGTATGTGATAGTGGATAGTAAACTCGTAAGTCAGGAATTTAGCCTCCAATAATTGGTATCTATGTGATCTAGCAGCTAGTGCACAGATCTTTTGTGAGGATCAAATGAGATAGTTTATATAAAAGCTTGAAAAACCTTAAAGCACTTTAAAAATGTAAGGTATTATTCTGTCTCAGCTCTTTAAAAATGAGGATAATTACATTTTCACTATTTAGTGTTGTGTAATATGAGAGATAATAGTATGTAAAGAATCTTAAAGTCTATATATAAATGTGAGTTATTACAATATTATCTTTCACTAAAGACCTGCCTCGTTACACTAGGTCCCTGGATTCTCAAAGGCTATGTCAGTATATTGTGAACTCTATCAGGTCCTTCGGTGTTGGAAAAGCTTCAGGAATGTGCTTGCATTGTGTACCTATCATATGAGTTACAACCTAGCTAAATTCAGAGGCTCATGTGGAAGGATATTAAAAATCTCTTTTCTAATGGAATTGAAAATATCAAGAAAGAAATATTTCTTTAGTCCAAAGTCCTTTACAGATTTTCTTCTTTAGGAAAGTGTGCAAAAAATTAGAAACAAAAGTTGGAGAGAATGGATTAAAAGTGGAAATCAAGGGTAGCTGGCTAGCAGAGTGGACAGAGCACCAGGTTAGAACTTGGGAGATCTTGGGTTCAAAACACTTCTCAGACACTTCTTAGCTGGGTGACTTTAGGTAAGTCACTTAGCCCACATTGTCTAGCAACCTCCTGACACCTTGAAACCAATATTTAGTATTTATTCTAAGACAGAAGATAAGTACTAAAAAAGAATATTGCCTTCAACCCATCTATGAATATAAAATATATAAAATAAGTCAATAAACATTTACGTGCCAACTAAGTACCAGGCCTTGAGCTAAGCACTAAGTATATAAAGAAAGGATAATAAGTATAGTCCCTGATCTCAAGGAGCCTTCCTATAATGATAGATACAACATTCCAAAAACAAATGTAGAAACAAACAAGCTACATATAGGCAAATCAGAAATTACTGAGTGAAGGAAAAATTATTAAGGGGGCAGGAAAAATCTTTGTAAAACTTACAGAACTATATTATCTAAATGTAATGATTCACTGAAGAGCAATATCTTCCTTCTCTATTCTGGTGGGATTAGGATATTGATTAAGGGGAGAAGGCTTCTCTGATTACTCTAGGACCATGTTGGCAAAGGAGTGGAACATGTGCCCCAGTGTGATGGAGGGGGCTTCTCCGTTCCTCCTCCCCACCTTGCCTAGAGAAAAGTTTTACATGTTCCTCC
This sequence comes from Monodelphis domestica, assembly GCF_027887165.1. Classification (NCBI taxonomy): domain Eukaryota; kingdom Metazoa; phylum Chordata; class Mammalia; order Didelphimorphia; family Didelphidae; genus Monodelphis; species Monodelphis domestica. Next base: position 430,717,390 of record NC_077229.1, read on the forward strand.
CCACTGCCCAGTAACTGAATATCAGCACTTTTCCCATCCACTCTCTGGGGGTAATGTGGAGGGCTGACAGGTGGCTTGAGGGTTCAGTCTGGGCACACGATCTCTAAAAGTTTTACCAGCACTGCTCTAGGAACATACTAGAGGCAGTGGCAAAGGAAAAAAATTGAGTAGTTTTTAAGTAACTGTTCTTTGAGATGGAATAAAATGTTAAAAACCTCAAACTATATTTTGGGCAACAGTAACCATACTGTGACCTTTTACTTATTCAAGATTCCTAGAGTATTAATTTAAATTGGCATGGGGGAAGGGGTGAATCAGGAACTAAGTCAGTTTGGATATTTCTCTACCTAAATTAGAAACGCTTGGAGTTAGATAAAGTTAAATCAATGAAAATTGTTTCCAGCAAATATATGTATGCCTTAAACATAGATAGTTTTTTCTTTTATATTTATCACCAGAAGGTTGACCACTAGGTGATGACTTTCATTCATATAAGGTAATCATCTACTTAGGTATATAAGGACAACATTGGGGATGGTGAACCCACAGAAGAGAAATCCCAGATATCTGAAATATTGGTGATGAGACCAAATATGCAAATAAGTCTACTACTCCCTTCAGCACAATCAATGGATTCCAAAATTATTGGATCCTGGTGGCATTAAATCTGACTACAAACATGGTCTCTGTTTTGTCTAAAAGAGTGGTTCCAACTCTCTTTCTCTCTCCCTCTCTCTCCCAACTCCACTTGCCTATCTGGTATCTATCTGGGTAACATATAAGTTAACACTTTATACTTGCTATTACTTTCAATTTGGTCTAACACAGGAATGCCATTAGCCAAAATTGTGAATTACTTGGCCTTAACTGAGCATGCCTTAAATTGATTAAGTTACACCTGGTTAAAGATTGCTTGAAACATATAATTGCTTAAAATGTGATCCAGGTGAAACTCTTCATCTTCCTGGTTACAGTTCTCCTATTACATGTCTAAAAGGAAATTAAGTTCAGTGAAACACTCAGGACTGGAAAAGATAAATATTTTTAAATGTAACGCAATTCTAACATTTTAAAAAGACATTCTATAAAGCAAATGAAATGCTTTTTCAAATTTCCAGTATAGTTTAAAAGCAGCATTGCAATTGACATAGAAATTGTACAATATATGAGGTACCTGACTTCTTTTGTCCTAGATATGTTGTTAAAATAAATAGCAAAAATGGCCAATATTATGTATGTTTATGAATCCACCCATGCATGTGCAGATCATTTTCATCTTCCATTAACCAATGATAAGCAGATGTCACTATTCTCAGAGCATTTATTTATCATACAGATATATCTACATACGAGGCTTATGATTGCTGGCTTCTGTAGGAGCTCTGAGAACATGGTATTTGGTATGCCTTTAAATTGCTGTGTGACTACAGTCAAGTAAATTACTCTTTCTGTGGCTCAATCTCTCTACCTATAAAATTCAGGGCTTCAGACTAAGTGATTTGTAATGTTTCCTGATCACTAAAGTCCTATGATTATGGGAAAATTCCACATATGATTATTATACATTTTGTTCTTTTTAAATACCATCTTGAATACCATAAGAGTCCTTCTGAGGCAAGTTAAATAAGCCATAGATTGAGAAGTGCTAAGATATATATTGGAAGGAATGTAGGAAGACTGAGCCTGAATGATAAGAGTTGGAAGGGGTTACAGAGGTCTTCTAGTCTCTCAAACTTGAACAGAAAGGTGATGCCTTCTACAATACCTATAACATGCAATAGATTTGAATCATTTGCTCCTTCTTCATGAATGTTTATTTGTTGCAGCCTAACAGTCATGATGCATATATAAAAGTGGCAGAAAGACTGTCCAAATGGACAGCATGACAGAAAAATATTATTTGGTTTTCCCAAGATGGTACAAGACCATTGTATTGTTTCAGTTACTCAACAGGCATTAATTGCTATGTGCTAGGCAATGTAATAAGCTCCAGAGGTACAAAGAAAGGCACTGAATATGGTCTCTGCCAATGGTATCTTGGAGCCAAGGTTCATTGGCTACCAAGAGTCAGTGGTAGATTGTCAGTCTAAGCTTTTATATCTCAGAAATCTACAAATCTACAAATCAGGGCTTGATGGAGTCTTGGGTTGATATGTCAGGATTTAAGAAAGTAATGGAGAAAATGCTAATATGAAAATGAAATTTAATAATTGGTCTCTATCCCATGCCCAAGTTGCTAAATGTTTACTAGTGTAACGCTCATCCACTGCTTCTAGGAACTTCCCTGAAGTATGGAGACAACATACAAACAAGTATAATATATGTCAATATATATTATACATAATCTAAATGATTAATAGCTCATCATTTCCCATTTGGCTGCTCTCTTGTATTTCATGGAAGTCACCTCTGAGGAATGGCACTAGCAAAAGTCCAGGAAGGGACCTGGCCAGAGGAAAGTGGAATTTGAGCTGTTTTAAAGAAATTCAGAGAAGACAAGAGGCAGCAGTGAGAAGGGAGGACATTTTGGGCATGGGAAAATGGGGGAAAAAAAGAGAGTCATTTCCAAGAAACATTAAGGATGGCAGTGTTACTGGCCTGTCAAGGAAGCCATGTGTGAGAAGCACTGGAAAGATTAGAAGGGGCTTTAAAATCCAAAGAAGATTTTATATTTGATTCTGAATGTAATAGGGAGCCACAGAAGTTTACTGAGTTGGGAGCTACACTGGTAGGGTATCCCTTTGGTGGGGGCAGTTGGGTAGCTCAGTGAATTGAGAGCCAGGCCTAGAGATGGGAGGTCCTAGGTTCAAATCTGGCCTTAGACACTTCCCAACTGTGTGACCCTGGGCAAGGCACTTAACCCCCATTGCTTAGCCATTACCACTCTTCTGCCTTGGAACCAATACACAATATTGACTCCAAGATGGAAGGTAAAGGTTTAAAAAAAAAAAAGAATATTCATTTTGGCTGTGAAAAGAGGATGAACTCAAGTGGGGAAATATTTGGGGCAGGAAGACCAGTTACTTGTGCTTGAATCTATGGACTGGACTTTACGTAGAGATGGAGTTCTGTCTAGTCATTTTTCACATGTGTCCAATTTTTGTGACCTCATTTGATGTTTTCTTGATGAAAAGACTAGTGATTTGATATTTCCTCCTCCAGCTCATTTTACAGATAAAGAAATTGAGGCAAAAAGGGTTAAGTAACTTGTCTAGGGTCATGGAGCTAGTAAATGTCTGTGGCCAGATTTGAACTCAGGAGATCAAGTAGCTAACTTCTTATAAGTGGTGACATTTGGTTTCTATATTTTGATGCCTTGACCTCTACAGTTAGAGATTTTTTGCCTTAATTTAACATGATCTCTGTTAAAATATTATCTATGAAAATTAGGAGAGGGAAAGAGAGGGAATAAGTATTTACATAGTCTACAATTAGACTCACTGGCTTGCTCAAAGTCACAGAGTTAATATTTTAGGTAGGATTCAAATTCAGGTCTTTTTGACTTCCCAAGTCTAACATTCTATCCACTGTACTAATTGTTGGAGGCAACACATACCTTATAGGAATGAAGTGAGGATCAAAGGCAATAACATATGTGAATCTGCTTGCATGAGGCAGCAAGTTGGGGGCAGTAAATTGAGTGCAGTACTAGGAATCAGGTAGAAATGAATTTGAATATTGTTTGAGAAACTGCAATATGTGACCTTGGGTAAGTCACATAACTGCCATCTGCCTCAGTTTCTTTATTTGTAAAATGGGAATAATAATTGCACCTTCCTCCCAGGGTTGCTGTCAGGATCAAAAGAAATAAATCTGTAAAGCACTTTGCATACCTTAACATGCTGTATTTGTTTTGTTTTTAAAACCCTCACCTTCCGTAAGTGTCTGAGGCCAGATTTGAACCTAGGACCTCCCATTTCTAGAACTGGCTCTCAATCCACTGAGCCACCCAGCTGCCCCCTTTAACATGCTGTATTACTATTAGTATCATTTCTGTTATTGGTTGAAATCTTGGGGTCATCTCTGAAGGTTGAAAAGAGAAGGAAAAAATACCTCCTTTTCAGTTATATCTAGGTTTGGCCTAGATATATTCATCACTTGTATTCTGATTCTCTCTCTAATTGTCAGAACTTTCTCCTACCCCTCCAAGCCAGATTGTTTTTCTCTGGATAACATAGGTCTTTTTTTATTTCTATAAAAAGAAAACTTTGCAAAATAGGGCTGTTTTAAAGCATATCAATCATTAACATAATTAAAATTCTACACTAAGTAACTGGGAGGTCAAGAAATCTGGGAGACAACATTTTCATAAATGGTTATGGATATACACTGATGTTGAGGAGAGTTAGTGATGAATTATTATTGTGCGCAGTGATGTCAAAGAACTCTGGATGCATAAAAAAACAACTTCATTCCTTGTTTAGCAGAAGAACCATTAGATGCAGTTAGTTTTATCCTGGTATGGTTTTGAATAGAAATCACTACCATGATGGAGAATCAAATTGTTATTCCATCTTTTCCTTCAGAAACATGAAAACAATTGATTATCTTTTCTTTGTCAAAATATATAGTACTACTTTTAACTGAAGAAAAATATTTACCAAATACATAAATATATGGCATTGATTAAAATGTAAAATAACACAAATTATTAGCTTTCTCCACCAAATCAACCTCCTGCCCATTTCTAGTCTAGAACCAGTCCCACATCAGGACAAAATTAGAAATAAAATTAATCAACATTAGCTCATTATTGAATTAGCTACAAGCAATGACTTTGTCTCTCTGATAGAGTGTGCTAAAGTAGGTGCTTTGGGACAACAAAATATAGCATGAGATAAGGAGAGAGAAAGAAAAGAAAGGAAGAGAGGAAGGAAAATAGGTAAATGGTTAAGAAAGATGGAAGGGAGGGAAAGAGGGAGCAGGAGAAAGAGGAAGAAACTATAGTTCTTATCTTTGAGGAATCATTTGGAAAGCTGATATGTATATACACATGTACAATACATATATACATGTGAATTATGTTTTAAAAGAGTACATGAATGCAAAGGGAATATACCAAGTTAAGTGGGGGGGGGGGAGTGATAACTATGGAATGCAGTTATTCATAGAAGAAATCTTGGACATAGTAAATCTTGAGTCAGATATTGATGGAAATATATTTCTACTGCTTTTGAACCTCTTTGGTATTTAAATTTCATAGATGCCTTGTATCTTTTATGACTATTTTCAATTTTTAAAAGATTTACAAAATTTATTTCATATTAACAAATATAGGCAATATTAATTTTCTAAAAAGAGGCATGGTAATACTACTTCAAATTATTTGAGAATTCTTTGGAAATCGGATTCATTTTAGCAAAAACTCCAGTGATTTTTAAATATTAATGTAAAATAGACTTCAGATTCTTAAAAATAAAAGAAACATCCTCATACCCTAAAGAGATACTTCTTGAGGTACAGATTAAATTACACAATGGAAAAATTAATGATTTTGATAAAAATCATGGGAAGTGAAATTAGGAATAATGACACCACTAAAGATCATCAGAAAGGAAATTCCCAAAGATACATTTTTTTCTATATTGTACTCTTCTTTCTGGGAAATCTACTGCCTACGAGACCTGAAAAAAAGGAGAAAAATGCAAAAAGGAGAATGTGATATTTTTGTTTTATTTTCTTATTTGGACATTTTAAATTAATCTCTTCATAGGCACCTCCAACCCAACATGACCATAATAAAATTCAGGTCTGGCCTACCCTCCAAACTCTGACCTATTTCCAATTATAGGAAAAAATAGAAATTTCTAATTCCTATTTCCAATAATATTTCTATTATTGAAGGAATCACCATCCTCTTAGTCACTTAGACTCGAGCTAGGTGTCATCTAATCATTACTCTCATTCATCCCACAAATCCAATCAGATTGCAAATTCTGTGACATCCACCTTCACATCTTTTGTACAGGTTTCCTTCCTTTTGATACATATGATCAGCATCCTAATTTAAGCTCTCATTACTTCTCCCCTGGACTACTGTAATAGCCTTCTAACTAGTTTCCCTGTCCCAAATCTCTCCCCCACTCCAATATATTCTTCACTGAGCTGCCATGAAAGATTTTCTAAAGCACAAATCTGCCCATCTCATCCACCTATTAAATGAGATCCAGTGACTACCTATACCAGGATCAAATATTAATCCCTTAGGTTGGTATTTAAAGTTCTTTTACTTTACTATCTTCCATATTCTTCTACATTCCCCTAAACACTGGTCTACTGGCAGTTCCTTGAACATTATGTTCCATCGCCTTCCTCCATGTCCTTCTGGACTACTATGCCCTCATCTTTATCTTGACTTCTTTCAAAACAGCTCAAATTTCACTTCCTCCAGGTAGACTTTCCCAAGTTGCTATTGTCTTCCCTTCTCAAAGTACCTTCCATTTCATGTGGTTTTCTCCATTAGAAGTTCTTCGAGGATAGAGGTCTTTTTTCCAGGTCATGGTAAGCATTTAATAAATGCTTACTGACTTGAATTTTCAGGTAGAAAACATTCAGTTTAAGTCAAATGTCTCCCTAAAACAATTTTGGAAAACAACATTTCTATGAATATTTTACTATACTCATGAGTCATATCCTCTGCCCAAAAAATGTGACATATGTGTGCGTGTGTTCCTTACCTTCTATCTAAGGATCAACATTGTATTTGAGTTGCAAGGCAGAAGAGTGGTAAGGGCTAGGCAATGGGGGTCAAGTGACTTGCCTAGGGTCACACAGCTGGGAAGTATCTGAGACCAGCTTTGAACCTAGGACTTCCCATGTCTAGGCTGGGCTCTCTATACACTAAGCCACCCAGCTGTCTCCTGAGATATATATTTTAGAGTCCAGTAATCTGGCAACTTACATTCTTTCTCTTTTTACATACAGCAAAGATCCACTATTACTAGAATTTTACTTTGAGTTGTCTTTCTAGGCTTAGTGATGGATCTGTATCTACATAATTATGAATTCTCACCCAGATTTCTTTGTGAATGCTGGCTTAGTTTGTAGGGTGGGAGTACCAGGTGAAGACTTGGTGTTCTGACTTGAAGAGCTCACAGGAAGAACAAATTTATGTCTTTGCCTTATAAGTGACAGTGTTTAAATCCACTGAACAACCAGACACAAATGATAACAACCAGCAAATGGGAAAGAACACTTAACTAAGGTTCTAGGAGATCTGATTTGTAACTTATGATTGTGGTGCAGTTATTTAAATTCTTTCAGTTTTTGTTTGTGTAAAGTGGGAATAATAAAACTAATAATTTATAAGGTGCTTTTTGGTGTTATTTTTATAAAATATCTCATATAGTGTTAAAATTACCTTGCTGAGGGGTAGCTGGGAAGCTCAGGAGATAGAGAGTCAGGCCCAGAGATGGGAGGTCCCTGAATTAAACCTGCCCTCAGATACTTCCTAGAAGTCTGACTCTGGCTGCCTAGCCCTCATGCCTCTTTTCTTTGGAACTGATACGTAGTACTGATTCTAAATCAGAAAACAAGGGTTTGGAAAAAAAAAAAAGTAAATTGTTGGTCCTTACCAAATATATGTGATGTTACTGCAGAAAATAAAAATAATTGGTTTTCTTTAGTTAGGAATGTCTTCGCTTCTGGGAATTTTATCCCTTGTCTTATCATCTTTGAATGGAGGCAAATTAAGAAAAGAAAAGCATGGAAGTGAAGAGGAAAAATGGAAGAAAAAATGAATAGGGGTTTAAAGAGATTCTGGGAAGTTTTGATTGGCATAAGTCAAGGAGATCAGAATGGACAAATATGTTCCCTTAAATATACATGAATACAGGCAAACAATTTGTTGAGCAATGGCTGTTTCTTAAAAACACAATTTGAGTAAGTTAACTGATTTTCACATAGGTGGTGCATAGGCATACGTAAAATTTAGGTTGGGTATGTGTGAGTATACCTAGCCCAGGGTCTCTGTAGGCTCGCAAGTAGGTGATTTTTATATACACAAAAAGCATTTTAATGTATATACATAAATAAAAAATATATGTTTCATGAATTAAAATGCTTCTTTCTCCTAAATTACTGCATGTAGGGATCTGTCCTAACTCCAGAAAGAAAATATCCAATGTATACAGCACAGATGAAGACACAATTCCATGGCCTTGTTGCAAAGATTTCCAAGAATAAACTCATTCATGAAAGAAAGAGTCAGCTTCTGTGACCTACTGAAGAGTTTTGTGATATCTGTAAGTAACTATCTTTTTAGATCCTGTCAGTAAACTAAGGGGTCCAAGGAAACGCATCAAAGGGAAAAAATAGCCCTGACTTATGTTATCAAAATAAGAACAGACATATATAAATCAATCATTAGTGTAGAACAGGTCAAGATTTCATGCATCTTTATTGGTTCTCTTTGATATGAAACTTTTTGTTCTTTATTGCTTAAGGATAATTAATAGGTGAAATAAATCACAGAACACCAGAACTAGAAGTGAACCAAGAGGCTATATAGTCTAATTCATTCTTTTTTTTTTAAACCCTAACTTTCTAGCTTAGATTCAACATTTTGTATTGGTTCCAAGGCAGAAGAGTGGAAAGGGCTGGCAATAAGGGTTAAGTGATTTGCTCAGGGTCACACAGCTAGGAAGTATCTAAGTCTAGATTTGAACTCATGATCTTTTCTCTCCATGCCTAGCTCTCTATCCACTGAGCCACCTAATCATCCCAGGCTGACTCATTCTTGAATAAGAATCTTCTTGGCAACTAGATGAGTATTCATATAACTTTTGCTTGAAGATCTCCAGCTAGAGGGAATCCCACTATTTCCCAAAGGCAGTTTAATTCTATTTTTGGACAGTTCTATTAGAAATTTATTTTTCCTTACTTACATCAAGCATTATTTCCTTCTTAGCAACCTACTACCTTAGCCCCAACCCCAATACTACTAGTTCTGCCCTCTGGGATTAAGTCTCATTTCTTTTTTTCATATGTCTGCCCTTCAAATATCTGAGACAACTAATACATCCTCTTTTACAAGTCTTTTCTTGTTCTAGATAAAAATCCCTAATTTAGTTAACATACAATGTGGAACAGTCTCTCCTCTCTGTTAAGTCTTAACTTTCTTTTAATAATAGCTAGGACTGCTTTAAGGACTGTCAAGTGCTATATACATATACGCACATACAATCTTATAAGTGTATATATGTATGCATATGTATATATAGCATCAGAGTATTTATATGTGTATACATATATAAATATATACATAGATATAGAAATAGAACTGTTTATTCACAATAAATACACATCTGACTTTCTTAATAGTCCTTTGAGGTGATTTTCTTATTAGATATTATTTTTATATACCATTTTTACAATTATTATTGTAATTTTTTTAATAGATGAAGAAACTAGGTTAAGACACTTCCCTGTGGTCACACAGATAAAGAGCATCTGAGGTTGGATTCAAACTCAGGTCTCCCTGAATCCATGTATCCTTTGTTCTATTTGCTGTCCTCTTATCTATCATTCAGTTGCCTCTTCATTTCAAGTCTAGTTTTAGTGTCACTTCTTCTGGAAACCTTTCTCAACTATTCTAATAATGAATCATTATTCTATACTTTGAAGTATTATACTTTTACCGCCTGCACTATTTATTTGGCACTTACCACACAATGTATAATATTATCACTCACATAATAGATCTGTTTCTCCAACTAGACTGCAAATACCCTCAATGAAGAAAACATGTCTTATACTTATTAACCTACATTCCTTTGTGTGATGCTTTGCTTGAGTAATTGGACATTTGCTAACTCTCTGACATAGGATTACGGATGATCTAATCCAATTCCCACATTTTACAGATTTGGAAAACAAAGCCCAGAAAGGTGAAGTGATTTGCTTAACATCTATCTCATGGATTGTACTCAGCAGAGATGGGATTCAAGCCATTTCCCAATCCAAAGATTTTACCACTAGACCATATTGTCCACTTCTGCTGAAAATGATGATAGGGGATGGTGGAAGATGTTTTTCTGTCAAGCTTTACTACATATTTAATTTAGAGAAAATATTCTCTAAAAATATCTACAAATTATTGTCAAAAATCAATATTACAATGCTACAATAACATTTAAATAAAATTATTTTCTATGTTTGTAGATCAATGATAAGCCACAACCATGTCCAGTTTATAAGAGGCAACATAAAAAAATCTCAGTAAGGGAAAGCAAGCTCCTACACATTAAATCCTTTGTGTTCTGTACCTGTATTTTGACCTTGCTACTGAGTCAGGTGATACCAAAAAGTCTAGACTATAAAGGCTTTGATGACCCTATAGCAGTCATTGACTTTGAAATCAATGATAATAATCTAATAACAGGAACTATACTTTTATTGACTATAATTCCATGTAGTTTAGCAAAATTCAGTAGTGCTAAGGTCATTCTCAAAGTTTGGCATTGTGAGATTGCATCTTTTGTACTGCCAAGAGGATGGTATCATTTCTTTAAATTTTAAAACTATTTGTTGATTTTCTTTCACTTTTATATCACCTCCATTTGCTAACACATCTCTCTATTCCCTCATTTAAAGAACTAGGGGGTGGTATCACTTAATAATTAATTTAAATAAATGTTAGTAAGTACTGGCTTCATCTCTCTCAAGTGTTTTTTATCATTCCTTTTCTAAGTATTGTTAACCTTGGGGCTAGTTTGTTAACTATTTTCTTTGGTTTTCAAATGCTTATAGAGATAATGGACATATCATTGTGAGATGGCATCTCTTATAGTTTCTGTAATGTTTTCTGAGGTAGGACAGAGGAAGAGGATTGTGATAGACAAGTCAGAAAAATCCTAATATTGCTGTGCAAAATTCCTTTTGTGAGCTTAGAAAATTAAGTATATGGGGAATAAGCCAAGGGTGGCTCATATTCAAGCACATGGAAAATTGATGTTTCATTGAACTGGGATGTTAATATTAAGGATGGGTAAGCCCTGCCATGTCTTGTGTTTGTTAAGTGTCTCAAACTATTTCTTCAAATGTCATAGGCTAAACAAAACCCAAAACACATTTCCTCAGCACTTCTCTTCATTTTTAAACCCATATGCATTTTGAGGGAAGTTTAATTCATATGTTTCTGATTTATTTACATGTAAGTCATCAGAATGTTGTTTTGCAAGAAGTATTTGATGTCCAGGAAGCCTGCTGAGCCTTTTCTTTGAGGGTTTTTTTTTTTCCTTAGAAACAGGAAGTCATGATTTGCAAACAGTGAAAAAAAAATTCAAAACAAAAAAGCCCCAAACTTTCAATCTCCAAAAGGTTTAAACATTGTTCAAAATTTAGACCTGATGAATTTGAAGTAGAGTTTTTAAGCTGATGAACTATTCTCCTGCTTTTAATTGATGTTGCCCTTTTTCAAATGAGCAATTTCTTTCCTGTGAACATGGAAGTGATTATTTATAATGTATGAATTAAGAGCAGGTCCTAAAAGATGAATATATGAATTCTCAGATTACATGAATTCATTCTACTTTAAGGTATTAAAGGGAACAAAATTATCATATTAAGAGTGAGAAAAAGAATTATTACTTTTCCACAAAAGAGTTGTTTAAAAATAATTTGACAAATGTGTGAGCTGTGCAGAGAATGGAAAAACTACATTTTTCTTTCTTTCTCCACTAAATTTGTGCTTTAGTGTCTTTGGAACCTTGTCTTCTTGAAGGTATGCTAGCAGAGTACAAGTCCTGGTGAGTTCTATAACATAGAACAGAGACTTAAATTAGTGCTGCTAGTTTGAAGGCCGAGGAAGACTGTGAATTCCCCATAAGACTGTCAACTCTTAGAGAGTAGTATCTGTCTTTTGCCCTTTTTGTATCCCCAGTATTTAGCAGGGTGCACACAGTAGGCACACAGTGTGATCTTAATTAATGATGATTCAGTGATTCACAGAAATTGCTTAGCTGATTTCAGAGATTCATCACCAGAGGATTCCCTAAAAGGCAGTAAGTTATTTTGACCAAAGCAACTTATTAATGATTATACATCAGAACACAAAGGAGTTGTGATCTGTACTAGCAGTGGGAATACAAAAATCAATGAAAGTATGGACTTTTCAAAGTATTAAATTATTCTTTCTTTGCATCACCTACACTCCCCACTATATTCCTCTTTCTGCTCATTCACCAAGACCCATGCATATAATGAATAATTTTTGAGGGAAAAAAGCAGCAGTTAAAAAAACCAGTTCAATACATTGAAAAAATTTAACAATATTATTGAAACATTTTACAACTGTAGACTTTCTTCTATCTTTGCAAAGGAGCTGGGGTATCTTCTCAAATTTTTCTTTTGAGACAATGTTTGCTCTTGGTAGCTTTATGAAAAAATTTTTTGTCTTGTGGTTACTATTTTCTTCCATTCACATCATTGTAGTCATTTTGAATATGGTTTCTTTCCTGTGCTTACTTTGCATCAGTTAATACAATTCTTTCCATACTTTTCTGTATTTGCTATATTTGTCCTTTTTTTCCAGTTTATTCTATTATATTCATGTACCACAGTTTGTTTAGCTATTCCCCAACCAGTGGGTACCCATTTCATTCCAATTGTCACTGCAAAAAAAGTACTGCTATAAACATTTTAGTGCATAGTGAGCCTTTCTTTGTGTTAATGAGCTTCTTGGGGTATAAATGTTTAGTAGCATAACCTGTGGGGCACAAGATATGGTGGTTTAGCCTCTTTATTTGTGTAATTCTAAAATTCTTTTTAAATAGGTGATAGTAATTCTAAATTAACCATGTGCTAGTGTGGCATTGACTACTCCCAAATTTTGCCTTTTTTGATAATTTCCTGGGTGTAAAGTCAATAAGGGTCACTTTTTCTTAATGATTTGGAATATTCTTTCATATGGTTGCTAGTTTGTAATTCTTTTAAGAAATAAATTTTTAACAGTAATTAGTCAATTCTCTTTAGTCGTATGTTTATTTTTACATATATTTCAAGAAAAAAATAATTTATTTTTAGTTATAAGTGAATATGTGTTTGTGGGAGGGGCAGAGGTTAGATAGAGAGGAAGAAGAGGAAAAAAGGGACAGTGAGAGAGAATAAGAAGGAGAGGGGAAAGGGAGAGGGAGAAAGAAAGGGAAAGAATGAGAGAAGTAAAGAGAAAGAAAGACAAAGATATGCGGAGAGCCAGCAAGGTAATATAAAAGTAAGTCAACAAGAGGACAGCTTTGGAATTTAGGAGATAGGTTTTAAAGCAGGAATTCTTACTCTTTTTAAAAATACATATATAGAGGACTAATTAAAAATCAATTTGATCAGAGTAAAGTTATTAAAATACCATTAAAACAAGGCCACAGACTCCAGGTTAAGAACTATCATACCCAAAGGTTGGTTCGTGGGTATTTTATATGCCCAACAATCACTTTTTCAACATCTATGTTTTTTGGTTATATTTTTCTCATTATTAAAAGATCTTTCCAGCAGAATTTGAGGGTTGTGAAAAAAAAAACTTAAATAGTATTCTCTTTTGGGGTCACTAATATCTAGATAAACTTAATGATACATTCTGAATCTTTGAGTCATAGTATTATTTCACAAACACTTATAAGAAGTTAGATAAGGCTAAAATAGCTTTTCTAAATTATAATAGATGAAACATAAGATATGCCTACTTGGCTACTGTTTCTATAATGCAAGTATACTATTTACATTGTTTTGGAGTAAAAAAAAATTAATGTTCTACTATTCATTCTTCTACAGTAGCAGCTAGTACCCAGATATCTAAGCATGAACTTTTGCTCATGCTGCTTGACTTGTCCGAGAGGAAGTGGTTTAGAAATGTTAGCTAATCTGAACAGGGACCAAAGGATTTCCACCTACTCTCTTTCAGTGCCAAGATTCCCTAATGACCCTCCCTCCAACATCACCTCTCCCTTCTCATTTCCAAATCTTTAATAGAGTTGTGGCTTAAAGGATTCAAATTGATCTCTCAAATCAAATATCTCCCCAAACCAGTTTCTACTCAGTGACTCATCTGGTAACTCCACATTGCCCAAAATGTGCTCCCAATCCTTATTCCACAGAACCTGCTGTAAGCTTCACACCCCTCAATTTAATAAGATCCACCAAAACAATGAATAGGAAGTATTTTCAATATATATGAATCTAAAGTTGGTCGAAAGACTGTATATAAATGAAAAGTTTCAGATGCAAAAAAGAATAATAGGATAAAATGATACAGACCAGGATACTATGATACCTACTTAAATAAACATTTGATATGAAATTGTGAGGGCGGTAAACTTATTAGTCACTATTCTCTGTATATTCGGACACAAGGAGAAAAATTTCTTACTATACTATCTAAAAGCAATATATTTATTAAATTTTATGTATACTACCAAATGCAAAAATTAAAAGGCTATCAAGCCTTAAAAAATAAGCCTATTCAATAAGATGATCTGTTCTGCTTTATTTTATGCCAATGCAAAAGAGGAAGATCACCAGTCTTAAACTAATAAACAATAAAGTAACAAGTAATCACTGTAGGACTGTAGACATATTTTCTCCATGTGATCCTAATGAATTTCATGCAGAATCTACCACCCTCACCACGACCATTAGACACTTCTTTGGTTTCTTAGTCTTCTAATTGTTTTTTTTTTACCTATAGAAATGCTTGACTTGCTCAACTAAGCATGAGGGGAAATATGAAAAATATTCCGACTGGATTATTAGAAACACAATTCTAAAACCGGATCATTTTAATTCACATTCTGCAAAGCTACACATTTTTTTTTACTATAGTTTTTTAGATGTTTTTTGGGAGATTTTAAGGCAACCAAGTAACATTTTCAAATAAGACTCTTCATTACCTTTTAAACCTATTTGTATTCCGTATTTTACTTGAATAAGATTTAAAAATACAATAACCATGAAGCAAAAAGCTACTCAAGAACTACCCAGTTGTAGAAATGGTGCACCTGGCAAGTATATTTGGGAACATTATTGAAAAATGTGGCTTTCAAGCAAACCTCTTTCATGAATGACATTAAAAATATGTCTATAACCTTCCCTTCTCCTCTTTGCCTCTTCATTCCCCAACACTAGTCCTTCCCTAGGCATACTTACAGATGCAATCCCTGCTGAGCATCAGTAATGAGGAGACACTTTCTGGGTACCCCCTACTGTCTCTAGTTTAGCAAGAAGAGTCACCCTGTATGGGAGAGATGAGAGCACAAAAGCCAAATCCGGCATATCCCTTTCAAAAGGAAATATACAAAAGACAGAAACGTCCCAACATGTAAACTCTATTAACTTCTTGGCATAACCATCACCAAAAGGTACAGAAGGATGACTTTGAAAAGACACTTAAACGTCGTGTGGTCCAACATCCTGTCCATAAGCACTATCAATTCATCAATCTAGTAGTATTTATTAGGGTGTCCACTATGTGCCAAGCACTGTGCTAAGCACTGAACCATTTCAAAGAGATATTTGCTTTATTTAAAATGAAACAAACTTTATTAAAGATCTTTCCATCACCTTCTGTAGTAATATCCTTTATTACCTAGCATCGCATTCTTAAAACATATTTCCTTATTCTGGGGTTAAATAAATTTTTATTTTTCTAAATTATTGGACCTCATCAGACTCTTGGTTTGACGGACTGAACTAGGCTAGTTTTACAGCAGAAGGGTGGACGGATGGACACGGACACATGGACAGACACACACACACACAGGCAGGTTCCTAATATGGGCCACATGTTTCTGGTGGTGATTTGAGGACTGGAAAGGGTGGGAGGGAAAGGACAGAGAATGCAGAGTGGTGGGGGGTGAAGGGGAGGGGTTAGATGATGAAAAGACCAGTTCCACAAGTGAAGCATATTACCAACCCAGAATGGAAAGGGCCGGAAGGAAAACCCACCCACCTCACCCCTGCGTTCATTCTATCAACCTGCAATTGAAGCAATCAAAACCATATGTCGGCCCTTACAGATCTTTCTCACAGGACAAACATGCAAAAGGGCCTAGGGCCTGGCGTTACCATCAAATAGTAATTGATACCATATGAGCTACAAAAGAGAAAAGCACATGCGAACAGCCATCTCTCTCACTACCCCCACCCTCTACTCCCCCTCCCTTGCCCCTGGAGAGGTATGAAATTGCAGGTCTTGCCGGGATGCTAAGTGCACAGCACACCACAAAAACAAGTGTATGCTGCTGCAGTGACCACCTGTAAGCCATAGAGAAGGGCAGGGCTGGCTGGTCAAGGCACAGTCTCAGGGAGCAGCAGGAGGTGAAAGGTTGCCTAGGGTTAATCAATAAGGTTCCTGATCATGTAAGAAAATGAGTTCAGGTGTGAAGCAGAATGTCAGAGCCTGGAGTAGTGATGACCTCTCAGAATAGTCCGTCTGTTAACCTCCATATTGCATCCAGAGTGGATTTAGAAATGATGGTATTCCAGGTTCCTTTCTTGCTCATAAATGAGATGCTCAGAAAATAATAATCACCTCAGGATGTTAGAAAAAAATATATACCAATAGAGTATCTGCTGAGGTATCCTTTCCTGACATCTTTTTAAATTCCATTGTTCTCATAAAGGGGAAAAAAAAAACCTCCCAGAAAATTCACTGAACTGGAGATCCTGGCAATTGTTGGTGGAATGTAATACAGTAGGTAAAAACGTTTCCTATTTCCTCCAACGCTGACAGAACTACAAGTAGCGTACGGCTCTCGCCTCTGCATGTATATATTTTCTTATTAACTTGATCAGGCAGAAATTTGCAGAGATTTGTTTGCATTCAAAAGTCACAACAGAATGTCAGTTTTACAAACCACGGCTCATTCTGTGGTGAAACGTACAGATCTGGACCAAACTATTCACTGCATACTGCCATTTGTTCCAATTCCTCCACCGACCGCTTCCACACAAACAACTGGCTTATTCTAAACACACACAACTTTCTTCATTTTTCTTTCTTCTCCTTATTCCATCCTATATGATATTCTAGCTCTACCATTCCAGTTGAGCCTAAATATTTTCCAGATGGAGCTGAGGAACACAGCACCATGTAAACGCCCAAAGTTTAAAAAGGGTCAACTAAATTAAAAAAAAATAAGGGATGGCATTACTTCATCTCCTGGGAAGTAACTTTACAGCCTTAAAATTGGGGAAAATATTAACAAGAGGAGGGGAAAAAAATCAAAGTCTTTTACTCCTCCAAATTCTTAATGAACTGATTTTTCAGATCCTGGAATTCTTTCTAGTTTGTTTTGCCCTTTCTGATACAAAACCAAAGACTGTAATGATAATTAAACTCCATATTACAGTAAATCTCAGACCATGATTTGAATGGAAAATTATGGTCTGAAGATTCCAGTTTCTCACTGTCCGGTCCCAGAGTTGAGGAACTTGTAAAGTCCCTTAATTCATCATGACATTATCCTGATCCTGGATAGTCTTTTCTTCCCTAAAACTGTGGTGATTACATGCATTAACAAGGTGACATTTACTAAGATCCCCAGCTAGATCAGAGATAAATCAGGTACATTCAGAAGGTGAACAGAAGGAAGCAGAGATTAAGGAAAGGTGAGCAAATAAAAAGGAAAAAAAATAAGGATAATAAAGTGAAGAATTATGGTGAAATTTGAGGAAACAAAAAGAGGAGAAAGAAGGAAAGATAGAGCAGCTCAGAACAGCTGGAGAGGAGCTGTCAAATTAGTAAGATTGGGATAACCACTTTCGGTAAGCTCTAACCTTACCTCTGATTTCCCTGCGTGATCCAGTCAACATAATAACACTGTGCTTGAGCATCTGCATTGTTTAAATTTCATTCTGTGGTGTTGTCTGCTGATTGGTCAAACAAGACTGACAACATCAGCACCACAATTTTGACAGACAAGGAACAGGCAGTACCACAGCCCAGAATTCAAATAGTACGGAGAAAGAAAACTTCATGCCGACTACGTGGAGCTGAGTCTGTTGGGAGCCCTGATGGTTGCCTGGGAATGGGAGGGCGTGGGGTAAGATCGGGAGGAGGGCATGAAAGTTATGAGGTGGAACAGGACTGCTCCTGCCACCCAAGTGACCAAACTCAAACTCATGAGCAAGATCCAGGGGGAATATGGACCTAGCTACATCTGGACAAGTTTAGTAAGCTTTCTTTCTTCTCCCTCTCCTAGCTCCTACTACCTTCTGAGAATAAGGTCAGAAACCTTTGCATGACTGTTTCCTTTGGGGAATTCTAATGTCTGTAGAGAGGGGAAAAATAGGAGTTTGGGTTTTGGTTGTTTCATCATTTCCCCCTGTTCCAGATGCTGTTGGAGGAAAGCTAGGCCACACACAAATCTTCCCTATCTAGGATTTTGCTGAAGTGTGGGGTAGATTCAAACATAGAGGGACTCTGGATTCTGGACAGCATTAAACTGGTGCTTAAAGAAGAAGAAGTAAGGGCTTGTGGGAAGGCAAGGACACTGAAGACACTGAATTCTTTACCATCCTCCAAATTAACTGCTCTTTTGCAAGTTAGCTGAGGGTGCTGCCTTCTTCAAATGAATAGCACTAATTTCATCTGACAAAATCTGACTGGGGTCTTACAACCCCACAAGCAGGAGAGGAGGTATCGCTCCTCCATATAAAGACTGTTTTTGTGTCCTGTCTTCAATACGTGGGGACACAATTCTTTGATGAAAGATTTGGGTAATCTGAATTATGTATCATGATGCTTTCTTCAGACAAGAGTTGGTTCATGGAGTTTGGGGATAAAATAACTAAGGTGACTATGTCCTTTCATTCCTAATACCTAGTAGCTCACCCAGTGCAATTCACTAAGAAAATTAATGGCAACTTGTGCTCCCAGCATTCCTGACAATGCAGACTGAACTTCTCCTAAGACATCACTGAGCAGTTAAAATTGCTGCTATTGTATAGAACTGTAGGAGAGAGAAGTGAAGTCTGGAGAGGTGTGAAGGAGAGAGCAGTAGAACAGAAGGGGACAAAAGCCAGGCATAAGGAAAAAATAATTGTTGACCAGACCTGTAATTTCACTGGTATAGGCATCTCCATATGAGGCATTTCCTGAACCCAATGAAGGTTAGCACTTTCTCTAGAACTTCTAGTTTTAGCATTGCCTGGAGGGATTGTGAGTTTAAGATATTTGCTGAGGGTTGCAGAGCCAGTGGGTATCAGAGGTGGGCCCTGAGCTTGGGCTATCATTACTCTAAAGGTTATCACTCTAGCCTCTCTAAGGTTACTTTTGGTGATCATCTAGTCCAGTTCAACGCTTTCACACGAAGTGCTATGGATTAGGAGGAAACAGGTGCCAGAAAACAAACTCCAAAAACCTCATCGCTCGACATCATTACAACATACTATTTATGAGAGCGCATTTATCATTACAGAAGTGGTTGAAGCTCAAGCTAAAGCAGAACAACCAGGTTTAAGGTAAAAAAAAATGAAAACTATCCATAAGAGTTTTTAAAGTGGTGGTCTTTTTTGAACTGTATGTGAATATGAATGATTTGGAATAGTTCTTAAAATGAATGATGGAATGAGAAATAGCAGAGAAACTGACTACATGGCAGAAAAAGAATGGACAGGGGATGAAACAAATGCACAAGTTAGACTCAAGTTAGACTGTGAGCTCTTTGAGAACAGGAACATTTTTTTTGCCTTCCTTTATATCTCCAGTATCTAAGCAAAGTGCCTGTACTTAAATGTTGGCTCTAAGTTAGATACTAGAAAAGTAAAGTGATAAGACAGGAAAAATATCACAATTAGTATCAGGAAGGCTAGAGTATCAGAGAGGCCAAAGAAAATTGGGAAAGATAAAGGATGAGAAAATTGGAGTTTTCTTTAGGATAGAATTCATGAGGAAAAAAGATCGGGGGGAACAAAATAGAGGGTATGTAAAATATAAAAGAGATGATTTGACAAGACTGAAAAAGGAGACAGGAGAAACAGGAATATAGAATTTGATACTGGAGGAAGTAAATGGAAAAAAAGACAAAGGGTCAAAAACAAAAGAGAATGATGGAAACAAGTTAAATACAGACTTGCAAAGGGATGCAAATACATACATACATATGTATACATACATATAATTTGTAAATTGATGAAATTCTAAGTTGTATATAACCAAAATGAACATGTCCCTGAGCCCTTTAAAAATGATATCTTCAATGCAGGCTGAGAAAAACATATGAAAAGTGTTTCATATATTTTCCTCTATTTCGGTATCAGCTTTGTAACATTTATGCCAGATTTTTCTAAAACCAATTTGTGTTTCTTAATTTCCATTATCTGTTTACAAATGCATGAGAAAACAGTGAATGTATCACACATCTGCCCATATTTACGCCTTTATTTCTCCATAATTCTCTCTGAAAAAAGAACTTAAAATATTGTAATACACTAGCTCATTGGCTCTGGTCATTACCAATGATATTCCAGGATCAAATAGTTCTAAAAGAAAATTCTGATTTGTACTTCTTAAGTTCAGAAAGAGAATAAAAAGATAAAAATACCAACATCCCTTTCTAAAATATTTAAAACAATAGCATAACTCAAATTTTAATGGAAGGTAAAGATCTAAAATGTATCACACAGCTGCCATTCCAGAAGGTTTTATTTTGCCCTCATTTTGGAAAAAGATGACCATTCTTTTATATTATTTATTATATATATTATATAATATAATATATATGTTATATATAGCCCATCATATTAAATAATCTAACTTCAAACGTTAAATCATGGTGGTGGGTGAATCTAGATTTCTCTATCTGGTGAAAACATCTATAGCCTCATAGAACAGAAAGGGAAATGGGATGACAGCAGTTTCAGGTGCTGAGACACAATAAAAACAATGAGGAAAGAAAATGTTTGCTTTTTATGTCAACTGAGATGTCAGTACCCATTAATAAATCTATCTGCTAAATCTACTCTTATTCATGTGGGACATCACCAAGTTAAAGTAAAATAAATTATCTTTAATTAAATGGAATTGTCGTCTTCCTCCTGCTATCATCCCCAATTATTACATCCTAATCAGCCCTTTTGGGAGAAGGCATGAGAGAAAGCTGAGAGGCACATTTACTATAAACAATTTCTCTTTCTGTCAAGTGATGGAAATTTTTTATTTTAAATATTGTTTAGGACTAAAATTTTTTACCATTTTTGAATAAAAATAAGACTACCACAAAATTCCATCTACTAAAATATTAAAACATCTATCATTTGTTCATAATAATAAAATGTTCTTTTTAGCTTTCCATTAAGTAAAACTCGGAAGACTGTATAAGGTAATATAAAATGCCAATCACTTGCTTAATTCTTTTAAAAACTATACCAACTTTAAAAACCAGGATTCAACATTATAGAAAAAGTTTTCCCAAGGAAAAAAAAAGTCAAAATACTTTAAAGCTTAAGTAATATTGTCATGTAGAAACATAACAAATAGCTCAATTTAAAAGAATTTTGTGCTTTGCTCTACCACAACTTTCCTCCTGCTTACACTACCTGCTTTCCTCCAAGTTATCATCATCAAATACTCACCTTAAGAAAAACAATGGCATTCTAATCATGATTATATGACAGTCAGTGCATTAATAGAGCAATATATTGATACTCTCAATTCTACCAACCAAATGATGAATTACAAAGTTAACTACATAAAATCTCTCCATTGGCCCTCCCAATCAAAATTTATTTTAAAAATAGCAGAAATTTACATTATGGATTTGAGATATGCAAAGTCCTTTATAGACCATAGCAATTCTGTGATGTAGGCAGTGCATTTATTGTTATCTTCAACTTTGAAATGAGGAGCCTAGGGCTCAGAGAGATGAAAGGATTTGCCCAAGAGGAAGTATAAACCAAATTTGAATCCAGGTTTTCCAGCTCTTAAGTGTAGCACTTTTCCCACTTTTTCATCCTTCCTCCTTTTTCCAATCTTGGTAAAATGTTTAATTCAATGGGAATTGGATTCTATGTTACAATATATGCTGTTATATATCTCCCCCCCCAAACTCAAGTTGCTCATTGTGTTTTGCCCTCTAACTGCTGACTCTGAGGCTTGGGGAGGGGATGGGAATGACAAAGTTTATTTTAAGGTCCTATAACAACCAAATCCACAGTGTTACCAAAATTGAGGTTTTTTTTTTTTTTTTAAGCTAGAAAAGGTGGGGGTAGTGACTGTTTTCTGACTATTTAGTCCAATTTTTAAAAATGTATTTTTTTCAGGGTGTAGCACTGTTTTCATTTAGCATGGCTTTGAATTGCCGCCTACAGAAGTAAAAAAAGAAACCACAGCTATACAAGCCTGCTGACTTTCTTATAAAAGAACCAGTTTTAAACTTGTTTACACTACTGATTCCAAATGAATTCAAGATGGTGGCTAGTTAAAGAAAGAGAGACTATGCCAGAGAGTTTGATCAAAGAACTTCAATTCAGCAATGTTCAGTTTTAATTGACCACTAATTAAACTACATTAGCTCAAGAAAAGTCTGTATCACTTCTGAGTAATGAAGAAAAGAATTAATTTAACCCTCTGTCAGTATGTCTTTAGCAAACACATATGAAAGCAACTTCTCAAATATCAGTCATGAAAGGGTGTCCAGTTTTAAATGCCCAAAGTGTTCTACAAAATGAAGTGAGAAAGAAGCTCATTTTTCAAGTTTGTTTGTTAATTCTCTGGTGATGTAACCTTGCAGGTATAATTATCTTCATTAAAGACACCTTTAAAGATGTCAGCTTACTCACTAGATTGCAAAGGGTTCCTTTAAAAATTGGATTCAGTATATGGCATACTACCAGCCACAGTTTTAACTTTCCTGTCTTCTAGACAAAAATAGAGCAGATTTGCAAAATCATGAGAATTTTCAAAGACTTGGAACTCTCCTTCTGGGAAAAGTGAGTAGAGGAATGGAAAAAATACTGCAACAACACCAAAAAAGCTCATTATAATTAAGACATACAGACGATATCAAAACATGATAGTGACATTAAAAGCCCACAT
Source organism: Monodelphis domestica (assembly GCF_027887165.1). Taxonomy (NCBI): domain Eukaryota; kingdom Metazoa; phylum Chordata; class Mammalia; order Didelphimorphia; family Didelphidae; genus Monodelphis; species Monodelphis domestica. The sequence goes on from NC_077229.1 coordinate 430,740,416, forward strand.
GTTAAGATAATTAATTTCAGAAAACCCTAATTGCAAAATATTCCAATTTTTGAACACTTCAATTCCCAAAGCTCTCCCAGATACATGATTCTTATAGAACTGCAACAAAAAAGAAATAACCATGAATAACAAAACCCTCGATTTAAGTCTGAAATGCAAGAAATAAGAAAATACTGCTTTTCAATCTAGTGTTTATGATCTTTAAAGTGTCCTGTATTAAGTAATAAACTCAGAGGCCAAATACACTATAACATTAGGACCTTAAGTCTAAGAATCTTGGAAGTAAAATAAGTTTTGCTGGGTGCTTTAAAAAATGTTAATAGTAAGCAGAGCTTCTATTTAATAGTAATAAAGACTATTTTGTACTCTGCATCAAACAGTACTGCATCTTACAATTCCATAAGGTCACAGCACTCTTTGATGAGGGCTATACTTGTGGCCTCAACACACATTACATTTATCCTAATGATTTTTGGCAACCAACTACTGCATTTTATACAATAGAATTTAATGAATACCATATTTTTTTTTTTTTACATTCTGCCAATGCTCATTAAAATGCACTTGTTTGTGCAATGCAATAGCTAGCTATAGGGAACCAAAATATTAATGCAAATTGGCATTTCTAAGTTTAAAGCAGTATTTGCATAACAGGAACTAAACATGGTACAAGCTGAAAGAGAGCACACAACACAAATGCCTCTTAACACCATAATTATTACAGGGAGAAATGAGGGTTTGTGTATACCAACAAGAGCCCAAGGATAAAGCATCTGCCAGTTTGTGACACTGAGATCCTGATGCTCAGAATGCTTAGTCTTACCAATAAGACTATGGCTGGAAAGATTTCACAATCATTTCATCTGATAAACAGAATAGGTACAAAACAAGTAAGCACGTTCACTTTAAAAAGAGGAATGGCTCTAGAATTCTCTATCAAAGAAACTTAAACCTAGATTTAAAGAATTGATGCCCCATAATATGAATGGGTTCTGTTTTTTTCCTTTGAAGAATCTGTAAGAATACACATGGTATTGCATTAGTTCTATGTATTGATAATCAAGTACTTGGGCTTTTCATTAATGTAATGCTTGTTGTCTGGACAAATTTCAATACTTCGAAATGCTCACCTCTGGCTCAACTAGGCACTCACGGATCAAGGGAGAGATGTTTCCTTCATTTTTGTTACATACAAATAACATCCCACCAGTCTGCAGGATGTTTTTTGTTAAAAATACTGTGAGGAAAATGTCAGAACCCAAAGTACAACATTCATTCATATGATCCACTCATTCAACAAGTACTTGCTGAGTATTGAAGTGCTAAGAATTGAATAAGACAGTAAATTTGTATAAAATTCAGGCCTATCCTCCAGGAACTTTCAATCTTTCTAGGGACAGGGAGTAGACAATAACATAGGTTTAGTAACAGTACCAGGAAGTATCACAATTATGTGGCCAAAATAAGTATCATAAACAATGACTATACTTGGTGGAGTTTAGAATAAGAAGAGGTTAGTAACTACCTTTGTCACTCATACTGATGATATTTTAAGGTTTACAAAGTATCTTCCTCATAACAGTCTTCTGAGAAGGTAAATAATTTTTTTATTTTTATTTATAAAATAGGAAATGAGAGAACTGAAGTGAGAAGTTAGATGATATCACCATCATTGCAGTTTATTTAGTGTATGTCAGGAGGCAAGGATGAACCCAGCTTTCCCCAACCCCAAGGTTCTATCCACTACAACTTGACTTAGAGTAATGTTATTATTCTAGTGATAATATGGCAGCAGATCATGGGACTCCATGATTTTTGAAGAATTAAAAATACATGTAACCAAAAAGGGCAATCAAAACATTCATGAAAGGAGTGAACAGGCAGCAGGATATTACCAAAGAGTACTTGCACAGAAAACATAGAATAATTGATATTATTGAGAATATATATGTATATATGAACAGAAGTGGTAGCAAGATGGTTATATAAAATGATCACAGACAACCTAGAATGATACAATTGTACAACTGAGATTTAAAAAGAACAAGAAACATATTACTTAAATCCTCTGTAGGAAATTTACAGCAAAACTTGGGGGGGAGGGAATCACAGAGAATGAATGAGAATAAATGGATTGATGAGTTACAATCTGCCAGGATAGAGGCAATAAAAGAATATGCAGTATAAAACCTTCAGGTTTTTTCAAGAGACTATAAGGCTATGATCCAAAGATTAGAGATTTAAAGTATGAGTTTTTGTTAAGCTTTTTGGCATCATTGATGCCTTTGACAGACTAGGGAAACCTATGAACTCCTCAGGATAATGTATATTACCTTTAATTGTAATGAAAGGTAATGCTAAATTTCAATTCAAGGTGAGGGAAAAGAAAGATGGAATGATTTTGCCAAGCACATCCATGGAACTCCTGAAATCTAATCCAGACATTGGTTTAAGGACTTCTGATTTAGAAATCTATGAGAATCTTTAGAATTTATCAATTCCAATTCCTTCATTTTATAGATGAGAAACTAAGGCTCAGAGTGCAGATGAAGTATCTTCCCAAGATTACAGAAGAAATAAATGACAGAAGCAAAATATGAATCCAGGTCATTTAATTCCAAATCTGGTATTCCTTCTATTCTAACATGATATTGCATAAGTGAGTCATTCTTCTTTTAAGAAATTATTAAAAATAGAGATCCAAGGTCAGAGATGAGAGGTCCTGGGTTCAAATTTGTCCCTAAACACTTCTTAGCTATGTGATCCTACATAAGTCACTGCCTAGCCCTAACCATTCTTCTGTCTTGGAATCAATACACAGTATTGACAGTATATGAGAGTTTAAAAAAGAAAAAAAAGGAAAATGTTAAAAATAAATTACATACTTTTAAAGGCTTAGAGTGAATTGTCCCACATTTACATAGGCATTTTTAACAATAAAATTAAAATTTATCTAAATAATATATAAACATGTATATAGTATATAAATATAAAAATAAATAATAGTATATTAAGTTTTGACTTCAGATGGATATGGCAACTCATATTTGTATAGCACTTGAGAATTTATGAAACACTTCCTAACAACAACCCTGAGAAAGGGGTAGTGAGAATATTGTTTAATTCTCATTTTTTCCTAAGAGATTATTAATGGAAAATTCTTTGTTCAGGCTTTTACCCTGATCAACAAGGCAAAACTCAAGACAAAGAGAATTAAAAGGAGTTTATTAAAAGCATGAAAAGATAGAACCAGGAGAGTTTTGCACACAGTAACAATAATCAACTGTGAATGTTTTAAATAATGTCAGCAATGCAAAGACCCAGGACAACTCCAAGGTACTGCTGGTGAAAAAGGCTATCCACCTTCAAAGAAGGAACTGACAAAGTCTGAATGTAGATTGAAGCATGCTATACTTCACTTAATTTCCTCCATGATTTTTTCTCTACTGGAAACAATGTGTGCCTTCTTTCACAACATGATGAACATGGAAACAATGTAGAATAATTATGTACAATAACACATGTACAACCTATATCTTATTACCTGCCATCTGGGGTATGGGAAAGGAATGGAGAGAGGGAGAGAACATGGACCACAAAATGTCAGAATTATTATTGAAAATTGACCAACATGTAATCTTGGTGTGAAAAAAAAAAAACTTACTTTAAAAAAGTATATCAAAATAGCAACACATTCACAGGCTGATCAATGGAGATCATCAAGGGCTTGAAGATGGATCCAGCTTTTATTGATAACTTTTATGAGACAAAGATGATTCAGATAAGTTTGGAAGGGGAATGGGCTATTGCATCTCAACACCTCCGTAAGGTAGCAGGTGCTTGACTAACAAGTTGGGGTACAAACAAGACAAGTTGTAGGTAATAGAAAAAATTACTCACTGAGTGACACCTCCCCAATAAAACTGTTGACAGACTGGGCTGGGAACAATGGATCATTGAGTCTGCATAATTTTCAAAATGGTCACTAAGAAAGATGAAATGGCTTACCTAAGTTCACAAAGCTAATAAATGTTAAAGCCAGGATTTGAACCTATGTCTTCTGATAACAAGTCTAGTGTTTTTCCAAAACACAGCCCAGGGGAAAGCAAACTGGATTTTAAGTTAAAATATGGGTATTTGAATCTCAATTAAGTTAATAATGATCTTAGCAATCTTGGGCAAATCATTTAACTTCTCTAAGCTTCTAGTTTTTCAGATATAAAATGAGATGATTCATCTTGATGGTCTGAGGTCTTACCACTTCTAAATTTATATTCCCATGTTTCAATATGAATTGGGGTACTTCTTCTACTGAAGATTATAGTTGTTTCATGTTTCATTAGTTGCCTTTGCCCTGGTAGTCAACTTTGTGATAATGTGGCTCTAGATAACCATGTTGGCAGGTTTATACTCCAATGTCCAGTTTGTTAAGGTCTAACATCCTGAGCTTAGTTCAGCCTTAAAAAAATTTCAGATCATCCCAATGATCATTTTGAAGCCCTAGAGGAAGTGGGGTATTTAAAAGTAAAAGATATAAAATCATAGGATACTAGAGCTAGAGCTAAAAGGGATCTCAGAGGCCATGTGGTGAGACCCTGTTCTTTTAGAGCTGAGGAAACTGAGGTGTCGAGAAATGACAAACGGGGGAGTAAGGCGGCATGAGAGAGGTGAGCCTGGTCTAAGTTTTCTGACATTAGATTGGGTGCTCTTTCCTCTGCAACATGGGGTCCTTAGAAGTCAGAAAATAAGAAAGAGAATTTTCTTTTTAGATCAAGCTTTTAAAAATATAGCAAATTCCTGCTAAAATACTGGGTTTGAAGTCAGTAAAATGTCTGCCGTCAAGTTTGTGATAACTTTGGGGAAAAAAATAGAAATGAATCCATTTAGATTTATATGTTATATGATAGATGTGATAGTATTCTTTGAACTTGCCTCAAAATCCTCATCTGTAAAATGAAGTGGAGAAGAAAATCGCAAACTACTCCAGTATCTTGCCAAGAAGACCTCAAATAGGGCCATGAAAAGCTGGACACTACTGGAAAACAAGTGAAAAACAAAAACCTGCCTCACAAAATTGTCGTACATCAAAATGAAATGGCTTTGAAAAAAACAAGCAAGATTGTGTTATTACAATTATCCATTACAAATAACAAAATGTATTAAAGGGTTTTATTTTTATGCTAGGCAACATCTCATAATAAAGTAAGCACAATAAGGTTGATTTTATGATCAGTAAATATTGTCTGACTCTTAAAACTGTGTTCAGCCAAGCACCTTTAACACCAGCTTCTCAAAGTGCACTATAAACACAATGTGATAGCAAGTGTAATTGTTTCAATTTTACAGATGGCAAAACTGAGACATATGGAAGATAAGAGAATTTTTGAGAGTCCAACACAGACAACCAGTGATTGATCCAAGAAGAGAACCTTGGCAGGTCTGCTATATCCAAACTCGATGTTCTCTACTCATTAGACCTCACTGCCTTTTGTTTAAAGTAAATTGTGGTTATTCATTTTTTAAAAAATTATCAACATGAGGAAATGTATAAATAACAAAATCAATGAATTTATCAAAACAAATGTAATTAGAATTTTTGGCCACTTGCCTGCTATCTAACTGTGGCTCATCCATATTGAATGGATATGGATAAATTAGTAAGACTGACTAAGGGTAGGTGGCATGACTGTAGACAAATTCAATTTTTTTTGAAATGAAAAGCAAATCACACTAATTACCAAATGAATATCAACTTATTTAATGCATTTAGGTAGAAAGGTACATCTCTGAGTTTGTTGTTCAGTCATTTCAGTCATGTTTGATTCTTTGTGACCCCATTTGGGGTTTTCTTGGCAAAGACGCTGGAATGGTTGCCATTTACTTCTCCAGCTCATTTCACAGATGATGAACTAATGCAAACAGGGTTAAGTGACTTGTCTAGGATCACATATATATATTAAGTGTCTGAGGCTGCACTGGAACTCAGATCTTCTTGATTCCAGGTCAAGTGATCTATCCACTGAGACCCCTAAGTGTCCTCTGAGCTTAGTGAAGTGAGGATTATACTGCCAGTGTGACATTAATATTAAGTTAGAAAATGAAGTAAGAAATAGTGAAGCATGTAGTCTTCCAGAAGAACGGTAATGACATAAAATTTAAAAGACTGAATGTAGACTAGCTGAAGACTTATTTGGTCCTTACAGAAAGTATGGAGGCTGGGTATAGAGGATAGAAAGGGAGGAAAACTGTTTGATCTTGGTAGTTTTGTATCTTAAACTGCCCTTAACACTGCTCAATTCATCATCTTTATATTCTGCCCACAAGAAGAGGTCCCTGAGAATAGGAATTATCCCCTTCTTTGTATCTATGTCCTCATCACCCTGCATAGTGCATGGTGCACTGTAAGACTTAATAAATGCATGTTGGTTGGTTCTGTACAGAATGATGAACATGTTTATCAAGTTGAAAAAGGAAACTATATGGAGGAAAAGAAAGGAGGTAGGATATAGGGGATAGAGTGCCAGAATCATCAGTAATTGCCTAGGACATTGACAATTACTCATTACTTAGTATATGCCAAACAAGTCTTCTGGATTTTAATGCAAGCTCTCTCTTTCCTATGTCACATTCTCCCTGTCCATACTTTTAGAATGTTAAGGATGAGGCACTCAAGTGACCTTGAGAGTTATGTATGAGTAGAAATGTACATTATTGTCCCAACAGAAACTGCTATAGCACCTGCTCTGAAATTATTTTCATTTTTCACAACTAAGGTATTGTATGTACAATAGTCTAAATGTGCTCATATTTTCGTGGGAAAGCTTCATTTTACTGAGAAAATACTTAGGTATCATTGTGACTTATTTGGTAAAGAGAAATTCTGAACAGTTTTCTATGTACACTATGATATTTGTTTTAAAAAATTCCTTAGAAAATCTTTTACTGCTGCTAATAAAGCACCACTATCAATAAAATGAATTGTCATTCTAGGAATTAATTGTTTATACAATTAAAGGATTGGAAGAGTTACATTTGAAGATATTCTTATATAATAACATATCAATAATGCCTATCTCCTTTGATTTTCTTTAAAAATTTCTAAAAATGATCTCTTAGAGCATTTTTGCTCTTGAGAAACAAAGCTACTGTTAGCTTCTTGAATGGTTACTTAGTTAGGGTGCCACATTCTGACCTCCAGTTATTATAGAGATCCTCACCTTCAGCCTATAAACTCCAAAGCAAATTATCCATATTCATCCTAGAATTTTGTAATCTGGAATGGATCGTTGCTGAAGTAGTTTTATTAAATCATATCATCAGCTCATTTTTTCTGTATACACATAATAGAAAATTTCAGTGTTCAAATTGAGACAATCTAAACTATTACTAATAAAAGCAAGTTTAGAGAAGACCCACAAATTAATAATCTCTATAGTTATATATTTAAATGGTCACCAATCTATTCAACTATTCATCATAATAAAATCTGCCATACTTGGAATTCTGATTGAGTTACACAGGTAAAAAGCTTAGGACCAGCCAAAAAGTTTAATCTACACAGCTCCCTATTGGCAATACATCTGTGCAGGAACTGTGTCCATAAATAATTTCACATCAGGCCAGCTGTAATTCAAATTCACTACATCATCGATGTCAAGAGTTTGAGAGCTGCTTGTCTATCTGAAATTGGCCAAGCCAACTTTCTTTTAATTGCTGTAGCACCTCAAAGTTGATATGCCATTTTAGGAGCCTGCAAGAATCTGAATGGCCCAACTAAATGCTGTATGTGTTGTCTGGCTCCCTAAAAGAAGCATAAAGATTTGCAAAGAGAGTAGCAAAAAGCTAAAAATATTCTATGTAGAACAATTATTCTAAGGTTATCTAAGCATATTTCTCTTGCCCCTTTTTATTTGAATAACCTAAAAATAATAATTAAAAAAAAGATAAAGATAACTTTCCTACTAAGAAGTTTTGTAATGCATCTCTTTTACACAGTAATTTCTGAAGAGCAAAAAACTAGCTTCTTTATTTTGAATGTTAAGGTCTCAATTATTCTTAAGAGTTTTCTTAAGGTTTTATTAAGTATACTAAGAAGTCTCATTATTTTATAGTTTAGAGAAGTTCATTTGTCATTTTGTTAATATTTTATTAGAAGAAAGTTTCAAAAGCATATTATTTGTCATCTTAAATTACAAGCATGAAGCTTTACTGGACTATTCTTTGCTAGGAAGAGGGATTAGTAGATTCCTATCAGAAAGCTTAATTTTACAGTTATATTACTTAAGTTTTTAATATAGCACAGGTCTTCTTTTCAGGTGTTAATAGAAAAATCAATTTTACTTCACAACAGCTGTGATCACTTTAAATACCACAGCTGTCATAAGTTGAACATAACCAATTTGAACATCTAAGGTTATGTTGCAAATGTAACAAAATGAAAGCTTGATGAGCCTCATGAATTAGCCTCCCTCCCCCACCCCTTTAAGCCAAACTCCCAATAAACTAGTACAGAAATAACCTATGTACTTTAAAATTCAGCCTTTATTTCTGTCCAAGTCAGTCTAAGAATAGAAGTAGAATTTCATTTAAAAATAAAACATAAAAAAACAAACAAAACAATACTTTTGAGCAATTGGAAAGTAGGCTAATGGCAAAATCAGTATTAACTCAGGTAGCATTAAGTTAAGAAGCTGCTACGGAAATTGACAAATAATTTATTTAAACATTTTGTTAGGAAGTCAGAAGGATACATGATAGTTATAAAGTATTTTTAAACACTGGGGATTTAAATTATTTTTAGGACAAAAATAAAAAGAAATAACTAGCATCTAAAAAGCATCAAATAGTAGAAATGGTTTGTTTACCTTACAAATTCACTGTCAGAATAAACTGATAGTACAAAATTTACAAGCTGGAACTAAGCAATCCCTATCCCGTCCCAACACCATCAATTTAAATTCGGTGGTGCCATATTTATATATATTTTTCTGGTCATTTAGAATGAGGTATAATCTAAAATAGGCTGCGAGTTTTCTCACTGGGACTAGGAGTTTTGGTTTCCCAATGTAGAATCATCAAGGGTAATAGGCATATATCCTTCACATACTAGGGAATTAATTAAACATTTACTGTTAGCAATAATATAAGGTATACAAATGCTTGAAGAGCATCAAATCCTTAAAAATGAATATACATTCCTGAGGGGAAAATACTAAGCTAAACTAAAAATATTTCTGTACCTATTGCACTTGGAATGCTGTACACCACATATTCGAATCTTTTCCCCCCTAGCCAAATTCTGCGCTCTTCAGAGGTAATAACTGAGTTCTGGTAATTCTTCAAATCTTAAATTTTTCCTAATGTCACATTATATAACCTTTCCCTCTCTTCTGAATTTCATCCACATCATTCCTGCTGGTATACTCTCTGGAGATAAGACATTGCTTCATTAGGAATTTTGAAACTTTCATCCAAAAGCTGAAACAACACATCATTCTTTTCAGAGAAGACTTAGGGAGCAGGTACCAGTAAGCATCCTTTCCATTACTTGCATATGAATTTTCAAGCCGCATAAAGAAGATTGGAACTTTTAGTTACCTCAACACAAGAAATAAGGCCCCCAAAGTAAAGCTACACTTATAAAACATTTATCCTCCACCCCCATATCACACAAAGGAAGTCTGAGAAAACAGCATTCATCCTCCTCGTGGATGTTGCGCCTCATCTACTGAATTGTAATAACAGGTGCAGTAATAATAATATGCTGGGCAATCAACTTTTTTACTCTGATTTGTCAGTTTAGCTTAATAATGCCATTAGGAATGTAAACATTTCTGCAATTTATATTTAAAAGTCAATAAAATAATGGGGTACAGAATTTATCCTTTTTAATTTTTTAAGTAATACATTTGATTATTTTAATCACGTCAGTACTTAACTGGATGGGGTTTAAATATGCATGTAACATCAATTTAATTTGTTTTATTCGTTAGAAAAGCTATTGAGCAATATGCCATTATTCCCTTTAAAACAGTGTAGCACATTCTGGAAAAGGGGAGGATGAAGCACCTCTACTATTATTATGCCCTTGAGGAAGGAGGAATTCTGAGCTTTCAGGAATGTCTTTTATTAAGCATATTTAAAAAATGGGAATCAAAGAGGGGAGGAATCAAAGTATAATAACTATACAAGTAGGCTAAACAATGAGGACTTTACATACTGTGGATAAACTTTATTGGAGCTGCTGTAACATTAATGTGGTTGGTAAATGCATCAACTATTTTTAAGACTGTGAGATTTTTCTTAACATAGCAATTCCCACTTGAACAGGCTTATTATTGGTGCAGTTGTTCAGTACTCTATAATTCTCACCCTTACGTTTTTGGAGGTGAAAAGCCAAGTCAAATGTTAGCCTAGATTGTTAACATCCTCTATTCATTTTCAGGTCAGCTACAATGGAAGCAGCTGTAATGCAACTTTACCCACACTGCCCCACCAATTACTTCAACCATGCCCTCTCTCAAGATGAGTGTAATTTGGTCTCTATGAGAGCTCAGCTCTAGGTCTCTGGAGGATCAGAGCCAAAGCTTGGCTTTTGGGAGGGTGGAGTTTGAATTGAGACTGCCAAATACAATTCCTTGACATCTCAGGTGTTTTAACCTACTTTGCCCTGTTTTATGCTGTTATCCTAATAAAACAAGACAGATTTTTAAAATAAATTAAATCTTGGAGAAAATTTTACCTTTTGCCAGGCATCTTATGAAATGTTGCCAGGATAATGCCAAAAATATTTGAATGACATTTGCTGATCTGCATATAACGAATATTGATATGAGAAACCAGAATTTAAGGAAAGCTAGCTAAATAATTAAAAGTATCTGAAATTTAAAATGGAAACAGAAATTTACAGAAATAGAATTTTACATTCGAATCCATATAAAGTATGTGGATATAAGCACATTTGTTATCAAAGGGCTGTCAACATTCAGTTTGGCACATGTACCATTGGAAAAACAGATATTCGGTATTGCAAATAAGATTTTCAAAGGCCATTTCTAAACCATTTTCAGTTCATATTAAACAATTTTAATTTTATATACATATGTAGAAAATCTCTGTCTCTCACCCTACATACATATATAACACACATAAGCCTTTGGTACAAACTGGATTAAACATGATCTTTCTAACAATATATTTGTTCTAAGGTATTTTAGAGACATGTAAGATCATAATATACCATATAGTTGAGGATATATCTAAAAATATTTTATATCCTCAGAAATAGAAGTTTCTATAGAAGCAAATATAAAACTTTCTAGAATACTCCTCCACAAACTGAAAAAAACAAAAAAGAAATTAAGAATTATTTTATTCCTCTCCTGGCAATGATCATTTATTTTTCTTAGCACCTTAATAACTGTTTGGCTTCAGATCTATGAGAGTGTGTTCCAGATTATAAATATTTTATAATCACATTGAATGTCAATTATGTTTTAAAAAATATATATGTTTATACTATAAAAATTCACATTGTAGCACCTGGGATTTGATACTTCATCTAAAATATCAAGTGTACAGTTAAGTGCTTCATAATATATGGAGTAGGGTCATGAGAGTCCAGAAAGAGTCTCAGAAACAGAGCTTCAATCACTTACAAAAACACATTCATTGTGAGGAGAACAAGGATGATTTGGAACCCTGGTAATCCTGCGGGAAAGACCTGCTCATCGCCAGATAAAGAATAATTTTTGTCCCAAATGTCTCACAATTAAAAAGACAAGAGTGGATCTGATAAACAAATTGTTGTTTTTATTCAATATTATTTGAATTTGGCAAGAAAATTTGGGTCCCAAACACTTCTAACACAATCACAAATTGCATTTTAAATCTATACATTACAACTGACTAGGAACTAAGATTCTCTGTTGATAGGTTGACTAAGTGTATGGTCTGTAACTTGCATATTCATTCGGTAGGAATAATAATATTGCAATTACTTTCCCAATGGCATGGCTGTGTACAGACACTTGGAATAGAGTTAGTAAACAAAAATCCCAAACATACCCATCTAAACATAACAACATCTGAATAAATACTAGCCAAAATATAATAGACATTTTCTATAATAACTTACAAGCAAGATAGATACCAAGCTCTGCTGTGCTTCGGCAATTTTATAGTAAAGGGGATAGATATAATGCAAACCACATTTATACTGGAACAGGAAACAAACAATTCTTCTGCACAATTTCCTGTAGATCAGTGGGAAAGGTATTTAAAGACCATATCAGCTATTAGATTTTTTTTCTGATACTCTTTGCCCCTTTCCTTTCTATCTTTTCTTTGATATAATCTCAACAATAAAACTACAAGATGGCTAAGATATGAGAAGCATATTAAATGATTTCAGGTCATCCAGAAATTCAGGATTAAATACAATGAGCCAAATCTATAACATTTTTGTATTTTATTCCTAATAAATTAGCACCACAAAGCTTCATAATGACCTTTTTGAATCTCAGTATCATAACTGTTGATGTAATAAGAGGCATCAGAGCAAAATGTAGACACATTATCAAAATTTAGTGTCTAGTAGATTTTACTAGCTTTAACTTCAAATAAGTAAGCAACCTGTTTTATTTTTTTAAGACTCATATAAAAGGGAAAATCTACTTTTGATACTATATTTAGAAAAGTAACAATGGATTTTCTTTACAAATCAGTTTCATAAGATTTTAAAACATATGAGTCAAATGAGAAGTTTTTTCAATGCCGGCATATTGAAATTTCAATATATATACTTTGTATATAACATTTTACTTTCTTGAAATCACTGGGGAGCTTTCAAATGATATTAGTTTATGAAATAACAAATTGTTCTATAAAAGCCACTAAGCCCAAAACAACAACAATAACAACAACAAAATGATCCATTTGCACTGGTTACTTTCATTTCTAATCACAATTCTGAAAATAGTAAATATATAAATTATCTCCCCCCCCCTTTCTTAAAGCATCAGATGTAATTTGCATGGTGGGCATAAGATGGAAAACTTTTCACTATAGTATTAGTTGCTTATGAATGCCCAAACTAATTCTGGTGTGTATGAATAGAGAACTATAAGCAAAACATATTTTAAAATGTTGCCATTAAAGATAAACACTGTATATCCTAGGTCTAAGTCCTGAGTTTCAAATTATGATCCTTTTATGCTATACATTGAGTAATAATATCATTATTAAATAGTGGTTTTAAAATAAAAGTTGATGCTATAAGATAAGACCCCCCACCCCGTTTTTAGAGGGAAATTTTCATATCAAAAGGAAATGATTCAGATATTGACAAAGTCTTGTACTTTGGTATTAAGCAGGGAGCAGGAATTTATGTTATTATTTGCCCTAGGTTACTGATATCAGGAATGATGCAATGATATATTCATTTTCATCTATGAACTTTAGGAAGTTGAAAAGCTGTATAATAAGCCCAGGAGACAGAATGTACACACAAAAAACTCATTACCATCTACTTTTTGAGATTTGATGACTTGACAAATAACTATTTCAAAACAACTAGTTTGAGACATGGTTTGAAGCTTGTTAGTATAAAGCAAAAAGAGCAATTACAATAATTATAGGTTTCTCTATACGATTTAACACATGCACATGCTGGTGAGAGTTGATGATTTGATCTTAAATTACCATTAGGAGAAAATTTTGCCACTTTTGTTTTTAATTTCATTCGCAATAATTTTATCTTTATGGGTTTGTGATATTTTAACATGTGTGGTATTTGACCAAATAATTACTTATTAAAATCCTAGTTTGATGGAAGTGTAAGCAGCTATAAAAATCTAATTTAAAGATTAAAACTACACTCATTGAAGTCCAGTTAATGCTGGATTATATTTATACCAGGATGGAGTATACACTCAGTGTATTAGAGTAATGAGATTATAAATATGAGACTTTAAATGGAATCATAATGATTTATTATGCTAAAAGCACCTTTACTGTCATGCTAATAATAGGCCATACTTTTCAATGTTATTTTAAATGAATATGACATTAGGTCGAAATTAAATTATCCCTAAAGAAAATCACAGTCACCTCTGAGTTAAGTTCAGCAAAGCACTCACCTGAGATAAGGTGTAGATACTCCTTCTCTCCTCCCTCCCTCTCAGTAGCCTCCACCTTATAGTTAAATTCAGCCATTCTTGGCCAGTTCCAGCTTTGTGATTTTTAGTGGGGCTATCTTTTATAGAGTCCACATTTCAAGAAAACTACGGATTTCTCAAGAGTAATTGAAACAATTTGCTGGAGAAGGTAGATATGAAAATCCTAAATAATGTTGGGTAATAAGAAATTCCTATTTTCCTCTGCTTTTTGTGCAAATGGAAAATTGTATTTCATAAAAAGTTAGAGGAAAACATCTTTTTGTAGTTCCTGTAGTTACAATTTTAAAAATGTAATAATTGTTGATATGCTTTAACTGTCCTTCCCTTCCCATAGTAACCCAAATTCATAGTGCTTTGGAATGATTTTGCATTTTTTCTTCTTTTGTTTATTCCCAAGGAAGACCTACTTCCGCTGGCTGCTCTCAGTTCAGAGAGTTCAAACTGAATTTAAACAAGTAATTGACATGTCATTGGAAAAAAAAAAGAAAGAATTCAAGAGCTGTGTCATCTGTAAAGGAAAACTTGTGCAACAAATAGCTAATCATAAATAACTCCTACTATCTGGGCAAAAAAAAAAGAGATATGTATATGAACTCACACTTCATGTATACATATAAAACAAAC
>NC_077229.1:431710216-431740216 GCF_027887165.1 Monodelphis domestica
CTTCAAACAATATCTCTGTGGCTGTATATAATGTTCCCTTGTTTCTGTTCATTTCACTTTTCATAACTTCATGTAGGTCTTTATATTTTTTAGTGAACTTGGTCATTTCTTATGACAGTACTATTCAGACACAATCATGTCACAATTTGTGTAGTCATTTCTCAATGAAAATAATTAAAATAGTTCACCAGAAGAATTTAATAATTAAAGTTTATCAGAACTTTAGAAAAGCACTGAATGGTCACTCGTTATATCCTTGTGGACAAGATGAAGAGATATAGACAATTAAGTGGATTTTGAATTTATTGAAGGACTGAACCCAAAGACCAATCATAAATGGTTTGAGGGTCACTTGAAAGGAAGCCTCAACTAAAAATGCTAAAACATAGACCCTTTACTTGAGACTTCTCTTCAAGTGAACATCCAGCCCATTTTGATTTGTCTTTGGGTGTAGGCTAGAATGAAGATATCTGTGGTATTAGAAAATACTCAAGTAGGAGATAAGAGAAAGGATTTTGGGAAGAGTGGATGGAATAAGAATTTTAAACATAAGGGGATAGGGATAAGGGAAGGATTTTTGGAAAGGTAGACCAATTTACAAATAGGAGAGCAAAGTGAGAGGATAAGGAAGGATTTTTTTGGGTGGAATATGAATAGGAGAGATATTGGTCAAAAGAAATTTGACATCTGAAGAGTGAAACAAAAGAAAGAAAGGAAAGGGGGAATAAACAATGAGGAGGAATGGAGGAGATGGAAATCCATAACTAAAAATATGACATTGAGTGTAATGCAATGAATTCACACATAGAAGGAAAATGAGCAGCAGAAAAGATAAAAAACCAGGACCTGAAAATATGTTGTCTACAAGAAACTCACTGAAAATGAGAGGCAAATACAGAGTGAAGATGAGGGGCTAGAGCAGAATATACTATGCCTTAGCTGACCCAGAGAAGGCATGGGTAGCAGTCATGATCTCTGACAGAGGTGAGTCTATAATGAATATAACTGAAAGAAATGAACAGAGTACCTCTATTATGTTGGGGAGCTGTGTATTATGGCAAATGAAGCATTTAAATTTTGAATCTATATGCACCAAGTATTAAAAGCACCCAGGTTTTTAAAGGAAAGACTAAATGAGATACAAATGGAAATAGATCACAAAATTATAATAGTGGTGGACTTTAATCTTTACCGTTTTAGAGCTAGATATGTCTATCAAAAAATAAATAAGAAAGAAGCTAAGGAGATGAGTAGAACCTTAGATAAGTTAAATAAGATAGATATTTAGAAATCCTTCACACACATCTGCATGAGGTTAGTAGTAGATCTAAGCTTGAATCCTAATCCAATCATAGTTTCTAGTGGGTCCACAATGGCATTAAGAGTATAAATATTCTGTAAAAATATTACTTCAACAGTTATACTGTGGAGGTAACCCTGCATCTCCGTGAGGTTGTGGGACTAGAATAAAAATTCCACTTGGTATGACCAAGCTGGAAAGACTTGTTTTGGAAAGAATATGGTCCTGGCAACAGATTGTCTCCACTGCTTAAGGAACAATCCAGCAAAGTATGGTCCTGGTAATATATGTTAACTGAGAACCAGAGGGGCTAAAGTAATTTAATTAAATGTTTATGGGAACATGGAGAAAAAGGTCTGATATTACATTGCTAGAGCAGCTGTGAATTTTGTTTTAGAAAACCAGATGAAAATATACATCAAGAGCTGTAAAGCTATTCATGATCTTTGACCTGGAGATTCCTTTACTAATCTTAGGCAGTAAAAGCATTGTTGAGAGAGTAAAAAAGCTGTGTATTGTAACATTTAAATTAGATTTTTTACTAAAAGTATTATATTTTTATGAAGTTTATTAAAGATTATTAGAATTAAGAAATAAAGAAAATACCAAATAAGAAAGCACGTGCCTAGGCACAGAGCTCATTCACAGCCACTTACATCTTGCCTGCATGTGCTTAGAAGGGGAAGCATTTTGCCCAGGTGAGGATTCAAGTGAGATTTTAGGGAATTCTGGGAAGTGCCAAGGACTTCTGGGGATTGAAGTCTGGGGTTCAAATCTCCATTTTTATAGTATATATGAAAATATTTATGGAAGCTTTGCTATAACAAAATAACTAGAAATAACACAAATACAATGAATGGGAGAAATGACTGAATAGGTTATATTTGAATGTAATGGATTATATAATGTTATTAGAAATGGAAATATAAAGAAAATAAGGGAGATATATGAAGAGATGCAAAAAAGAGTAAGAATAAAACATTCCATGATCACATTTAAAACAATAGACACAAAATCAAGAAGAAAAAATATCCAAGAAAACAAATCCAAAAGGGATTCAAAAGTCTATATTAGCATATATATGTAATTTACATATTTTAAAACAAATTATAAATAATGTGGAGTTTGTAGTTTTGGACTTTTTTACACATTTGTTCAGTTTTTTAGTTGTTTTTTGTGGTGATGGTGGTTACTAAGAATATATAAAAATAAATAAAATAGAAAATTTTCAGATGTCATTATTGGGAGTGAAAATCAAAGGGATTGGACAAGGTCAAGTTCAGGGTTTCTGTTTTATTTTGTTGTATTGTGTTGCATATGGGAAAATCCCAGTATATTTGAAGGAAGTGGTAAAAAAACCCAACAACAACAAATAGATAAGGAGAGACTGAAGTTGAATGAAAGACCAAGAATGGAATATTCAATAGAGAAACCTCCCAGAAGAGATGAATAGGGATAGCATCAACAAAAGAACTAGAGAGGAAAGGCCTTGTCAAGGAGGAAGACCATTTCTTCTTCTAAGTGGAATATGTAAGCTTTTATTCTCTCTTTTTAAATTCAGGCCTGGGATATCACTGGTGTAGTGAACACTCACTGGTGAAACCATCACAAGCAATGCAAATTGGCTATTGTTTTAAAGTTTAGACTTAGATTTAGTTGCCTGAGTCCCTGTGGTAGGTACTCTGTACTGTATCTTTAGTGTCAGAGGTAAGATTTAAACCCTTGAGGACAGGGACTGTCTTTTGCCTTTCTATGAGTTCTCAGCACTTAGTACAGTGTCTCCCACATAGCAGATACTTAATAAATGCTTTGGGACTGACTAATTTAGAGGCCAACTCTATAACCTCATCTAGTCATCCTGTAGATTTATAGTCTACACTTTATATTTTAGAAATTTATTGTGGACTATGTTAAGATGTGGACTTAGATAATTTATGGAATTTTATTTTTTGTATGCATTTTTAAGTATTTAATTTCAGAATAAAAAGGGATAAAAATAAAGCTCACAAAGCATTGGGATTCTGTTTTCTATTTCTATTTTCATGGAAGGTAGTAGGATGCCATATACAGTTAATAAATCTTTTTGAATAACTGGTAGATGCTAATATCATATTCATAAGAAGATCTCCATTTTGCACATGATAGTCCCACAGTGCAGAGAAGTTAAATTACTTTATCATGGTTACATGGCTAGTAAATGTTGAATCTGGGATTCCAACTTAGGTTCACAGACTCAAATCCTGGCCTCTTTTATGTGGTGATCATTGCCTTAGCCATCAATATAAGCACAACTATCTAATTATAGAAACCAGAAGGTGCCTGCAACCCCTGTTTGTACTTTGTTCTTTGTCACTTTGGTCTGAGTGTTTTCCAATCTGCTTCCATCCATGTCCTCAGATTTGTACTTTGCCTTCCTTTTTGGATATTTTCATCAATTCTTTGACATAGAGGACATAATCATTAGATTTACCTGTGCCATCAGACTGGCCAAAACTGAAACCTCAAAATACCTTTTTATTGAAAAAAAATCCTTACCTTTTATCTTAGAATCGATAGTTTCTAGGGTAGAAAAGTGGAGAAGGTTAGATGAAAGAGTTGAAATGACTTGCCCATGGTCACACAGCTAGGAAGCATCTGAGGTCCAATTTGAACTCAAGATCTCCTGTTTCTAGACCCGATTCATCTAATTGTCCTAATCTCAAACTATATTATGGTCTGCTGTCATTTACTGAAACCCACAAAATTAACACAGGTATGTGCAAAGTCCTAAATTTAGTTTAAAAACTACATAATTCAATTTCAATCAATCCAATTCAGCAAATATTTATCATTTGCCTGTTGTATGCAAAGCAGCTAGATATTAGGAACATAAAGGTGAAATACAAAAAACAAACAAACAAACAAACAAAAAAAAACCAACCCTCTCCTTTCCAAAAACTTATAGTCTACTAGGGAAGTGCAACATGCACATTATTAAATAAATGGAAAACTATTTGAAGTTGAAAGGAGCACTAGCAACTAAGGATATAAGAGAAAGTCTTCTGGAAAAGGAGTCACCTTAGCTCTATTTTAAAGAAATCTCAGTTTATCAGGGATGGAGATGACGAGGAGATGCATTACAGTCCTGGAGGACAATCCACAAGGACAAGAATAGGGGAGATGGCTGGCAGAGGCTGAATGACAATTAGCAGGGTAGTTTAAATGGGATATAGAGAACCTATGGCAGCTAGGTGGTACAGTTACTGGCTCCAAATCTGGCCTCAGACACTCACTAGCACGGGGAAGTCACTTAAGCCTGTGTGTCTCAGTTTCTTCATCTATAAAATGAGCTGGAGAAGGAAATGACAAACAACTGGAGGTCATAAGAGTCAGGCATGACTGAAATGACTGAACAAGAAATGTCGCATCTCAGAATCCAGACATTGAACAGCTTTCATTGCCAGACTGAAGAGTTTGTATCTATCATAGAGACAATTGGGAACCACAGAAGACTTTAGAGTAAGAGAATAATTGGTCAGACCTCTATTTTAGGAATGTTCATTTGGCAATTGTGTAGAAAATTTATTAGAGAGGGAAGAGAAAAGAGTAGGGAGACCAATTACAAGATTATTGTAGTCATCTAAGAGAGAGACTGAACAGGGGTAGGGAGTATGTTTTGTTTTTACTTTTAAACATTATTTTATTTGGTCATTTTCAACCATTATTCATTGGAAACAAAAATTATTTTCTTTTCCTCCCCCCTAGACCCCCGCCATCCCTCCCATAGCCGAAGCGCAATTCCACTGGGTATCATGTGTGTCCTTGATCCGAACCCATTTCCATGTTGTTGGTATTTGCATTAGAGTGTTCATTTAGAGTTTCTCCTCAATCATATCCCTTCAACACCTGTAGTCAAGCAGTTGCCTTTTCTAGGTGTTTTTACTCCCACAGTTTGTCCTCTGCTTGTGGATAGTGTTTTTTCTCCTAGATCCCTGCAGATTGTTAAGGGACACTGCATTGACACTGATGGAGAAGTCCATTACCTTCGATTGTACCAGAGTGTATCAGTCTCTCTGTACAATGTTTTTCTGGTTCTGCTCCTTTCGCTCTACATCACTTCCTGGAGGTTGTTCCAGTCTCCGCGGAATTCCTCCACTTCATTATTCCCTTGAGCACAATAGTATTCCATCACCAACATAGATCACAATTTGTTCAGCCATTCCCCAATTAAAGGGCATCCCTTCATTTTCCAATTTTTTGCCATATCAAAGAGTGTAGCTATAAATATTCTTGTACAAGTCTTCTTATTTATTATCTCTTTGGGGTACAAACTAAGCAGTGCTATGGCTGGATCAAAGAGCAGACAGTTCTTTATTATCCTTTGGGCATAGTTCCACATTGCCCTCCAGAATGGCTGGATCAATTCACAACTCCACCAGCAATGAATTAATGTCCCTACTTTGCCACATCCCCTCCAGCATTCATTATTTCCATAGCTGTCATGTTAGCCAATCTGCTAGGTGTGAAGTGATACCTCAGAGTTGTTTTGATTTGCATCTCTCTGATTATAAGAGATTTAGAACACTTTTTCATGAGTTTATTAATAGTTTTGATTTCTTTATCTGAAAACAGCCTATTCATGTCCCTTGTATATTTACCAATTGGAGAATGGCTTGATTTTTTTGTACAATTGATTTAGCTCTTTGTAAATTTGAGTAATTAAACCTTTGTCAGAGGTTTTTGTAATGAAGATTGTTTCCCAATTTGTTGCTTCCCTTCTGATTTTAGTTACATTGGCTTTGTTTGTACAAAACCTTTTTAATTTGATGTAATCAAAATTATTTATTTTACATTTTGTAACTCTTTCTAAGTCTTCCTTGGTTTTAAAGTCTTTCCCTTCCCAAAGGTCTGACATGTATACTATTCTGTGTTCACCTAATTTACTTATAGTTTCCTTCTTTATATTCAAGTCATTTGCCCATTCTGAGTTTATCTTGCTGTAGGGTGTGAGATGTTGATCCAAACCTAATCTCTTCCACACTGTCTTCCAATATTCCCAGCAGTTTTTATCAAATACTGGATTTTGTCCCAAAAGCTGGGATCCTTCAGTTTGTCATAGACTATCCTGCTGAGTTCATTTACCCCAAGTCTATTCCACTGATCCTCCTTTCTGTCTCTTAGCCAGTACCAAATTGTTTTGATGACCACTGCTTTATAGTATAGTTTGAGATCTGGGACTGCAAAGCCCCCTTCCTTTGTATTTTTTTCATTATTTCCCTAGATATCCTTGATGCTTTGTCCTTCAAATTGAACTTTGTTATGTTTTTTTTCTAATTCAGTAAAAAAAAATTTGGAAGTTCAATGGGTATGGCACTAAATAGATAGATCAGTTTGGGTAGGATGTTCATTTTTATTATATTGGCTCATCCTACCCATGACCAGTTAATGTTTTTACAATTGCTCAAGTCTAGTTTTAGTTGTGTGGAGAGTGTTTTGTAGTTGTGTTCATATAATTCCTGTGTTTGTCTTGGGAGATAGATTCCTAAGTATTTTATTTTGTCTAAGGTGATTTTGAATGGGATTTCTCTTTCTAATTTTTGCTTCTGAGATGTGTTGTTGGAAATGTTTAGGAATGCTGATGACTTATGTGAGTTTATTTTGTATCCTGCAACTTTGCTAAAGTTGTGGATTATTTTGATTAGCTTTTTTGTTGATTCTCTGGGATTCTTTAAGTAGACTATCATATCATCCACAAAGAACAATAACTTGGTCTACTCACTGCCTAGTTTAATGCCTTCAATTTCTCTTTTCTTCTCTAATTCTACTGCTAGTGTTTCTAGTACAATGTTAAATAATAGAGGTGATAATGGGCATCCTTGTTTCACTCCTGATCTTATTGGAATGCATCTAATTTGTCCCCATTGGAGATGATTTTTGCTGATGGTTTTAGATATATACTATTTATTATTTTTAGGAAAGACCCTTCTATTCCTATGCTTTCTAGTGTTTTTAATAGGAATGGGTGTTGTATTTTATCAAAGCCTTTTTCTGCGTTTATTGAAATAATCATGTAATTTTTGTTGGTTTGCTTGTTGATGTGGTCAATTATGTGGATGGTTTTCCTAATATTGAACCAGCCCTGCATTCCTGATATGAATCCTACTTGATCATGATGAATGACCCTTCTGGTCACTTGCTGGAGTCTTTTTGCTAGTATCCTATTTAGGATTTTTGCATCTATATTCATTTGGGAGATTGGTCTATAGTTTTCTTTCTCCATTTTTGACCTGCCTGGCTTTGGCATAAGTACCATGTTTGTGTCATAAAAGGAATTTGGTAGAACTCCTTCTTTAATTATTATGTCAAATAGTTTTATAGTATTGGGATTAGCTATTCTTTGAATGTTTGATAGAATTCACTTGTGAATCCATCAGGCCCTGGGGATTTTTTCTTAGGGAGTTCTTTGATGGCCTGTTGGATTTTTTTCTGATATGGAATTATTTAAGAATTCTATTTCTCCTTCTATTAGTTTAGGTAATTTACATTTTTGTAAATATTCATACATATCACCTTTATTGGTATATTTATTGCTTTATAATTGGGCAAAGTAGTTGTTAATGATTGCCTTAATTTCCTCTTCATTGGAGGTGAGTTCCCCCTTTTCATCTTTGATGCTATTAATTTTTTTAGGATCTCTAGTTTGTTTTTTTTCGGGGGGGGGGTTTATTTGCTCGCTTTCAAGTTTTTTATTTGCATTTCTAATCCATTGATCTCTGCCCTCACTAATTTGTTAATATATGCACTCAGGGATATGAATTTTCCTCTGATTACTGCTTTGGCTGCATCCCATAGGGTTTGAAAGGATGGCTCACCATTGTCATTTTCCTCAATGAAATTATTAATTGTTTCTATGATTTGTTCTCTAACTAACCGATTTTGGAGTATCATATTGTTTAATTTCCAATTAATTTTTTATTTGGTTTTCCACGTACTCTTACTGATCATTATTTTTATTGCCTTGTGATCTGAAAAGGCTGCATTTATTATTTCTGCTTTTCTGCATTTATATGCCATGTTTCTGTGACCTAGTGTATGGTCAATCTTTGTGAATGTGCCATGTGGTCCTGAAAAGAAGGTGTATTCCTTTTTGTCCCTATTTATTTTTCTCCATATGTCTATTAACTCTAATTTTTCTAAGATTTCATTCACTTCTTTTACCTCTTTCTTATTTATGTTTTTTATTTGATTTATCTAAATTTGATAGTGGTTGGTTCAGATCTCCCACTAATATGGTTTTACAGTCTATTTCTTCCTTCAGTTTTCCTAGTTTCTCCATTAGAAATTTGGGTGCTATACCATTCGGTGCATACATGTTGATTAGTGATATTTCCTCATTATCTAAAATCCCTTTTAACAAAATATAATTACCTTCCCTATCCCTTTTAATCAGGTCTATTTTTGCTTTGGTTTTATCAGATATCATGATTGTCACTCCTGTCTTCTTTCTATCAGTTGAGGCCCAAAAGGTCTTACTCCATCCTTTAATTCTGACTTTGTGAGTATCTACCCTCCTCATGTGTGTTTCTTGAAGACAACAAATGGTAGGGTTTGGGATTCTAATCCATTCTCCTATTCATTTACATTTTATGGGTGAGTTCATCCCATTCACATTCAAAGTTATGATTGTCACTTGTGGATTCCCTGGCATTTTGATATCCTCCTCTAATTCTGACCTTTCTTCTTTAGCTATAACCTTTTAAAACAGTGATTTACTTTAGATCAGTCCCCCTAGTCCCCTCCCTTGATATGTTTCCCTCTCTAGCCCCTCCCTTTTTGTTCCCTTCCCCTCCCCCCTCTCCTTCCCTCCCTTTATGTGTTCTCTCCCCCCAATCCCCCCTTCATTTTCCCTTCTCCCTTACCCTGTTGGATAAGATAAAATTCAAGATCCCAATGGATCTGGATGCTCTTCCCTCTCAGAGTTGATTTCACTGAGAGTATGGTTTAAGTAAAAACTCTCTTCCTCTCCGTCTTATAGGAGAATTCTTTCCCTGTCCTTCCCATGTGTATCTTTGTGTGAGAAAGATTATTCTATTTAGCTTCCCCCCTCCCCCATTTCTTGGAGTATACATTAGTACCATCAGCGATTCCTCCCTTCCCTTTTTTTTATATTCCCCCCCTTTCTCTATTTCATCTTGATGCCCCAAACGTTCCCTATGCATGATTCTTCTTACTAATCTAATGATGCATACAATTTTTGAGAGTTAAACATTACATTTCCCCACATACTAATATATATATAATTTGATATAAATGTAGTCCTTATAGAAGAGAGTTTGAATAAAAGAAAAAGATAACATTTTTCTCCTTTTCCCTTTCCTTCATATTTACCTTTTCAAGTTACTCTTGCTCTTTGTGTTTGGATGTCAAACTTTCCACAGAGCTCTGGTCTTTTCTTTACAAATACTTGGAAATCTTCTATTTTGTTGAACTCCCATACTTTCCCCTGGAAATATATAGTCAGTTTTGATGGATAGCTGATTCTTGGTTGAAGACCAGCTCTCTTGCTTTTCTGAATATCATGTTCCATGCCTTATGGTCATTCAGAGTGGAACTTTCTAGGTCCTGTGTGACCCTGATTGGTATTCCTTTATATTTAAATTGTCTTTTTCTGGCTTCTTGTAAGATTTTTTTCTTTTGCTTGGAAGCTTTGGAATTTGGCAATTACATTCCTGGGAGTTATCTTTTGGGGATTTAGTATAAAGGGTGTTCTGTGAACTCTTTCAATGCATATTTTGTCCCCTTGTTCTAGAATCTCTGGGCAGTTTTCTTTGATGATATCATGTATTATGATATCAAGATTACTGTTTATTTCTGGCTTTTCTGGTAGACCAATGATTCTCAGATTGTCTCTCCTTCCTCTGTTTTCCAGGTCTGATATCTTTTCAGTGAGATATTTTATGTTGTCTTCTAATTCTTTAGTCTTTTGATTTTGCTTTATTAATTCTTGCTCTTTTGCAAGATCATTATCTTCCAGTTGCCTGATTCTGACCTTTAAAGACTGGTTTTCCTTTTCAGTTTGGTCTGACCTGTTTTTTGAGGCTTTGAGTTGTTTCTGCATTTGCATATTTTGGTCCCTCAGATTGCTGAGTTCCTTTTGCATTGTTTCCCATTTTTCCTGCCAGAAGGCTTTCATCTTTTTGATAATTTCCAATTTAAATTCGTCAAGAACTTGTGGAGAATTTCCATTTCTTTTGAAAGGTATTGGAGCATTTGTTTGTGTTTCCTCTTCTATCTCCTCTGTATTTTGTATTTTTGCTCCATAAAATGTGTCCAAAGTCACCCCCTTCTTGTTTTTCTTGGTGTTTGGAGGCTGTTGCACCTCTGCACTGTTTGTTATCTCTATGTTTTTTTCTCCCCTTTCCAGTCAGAAATCTGAGTGAGGAGGACTGGCTCTCAGTGTATCTGTCTGATGATCTGAGGCTTTAGCCCCAGGCAAATTGTCTGTTCTCCTCAGCTGTTCTGTCTTCCCAGGGAAGCCCAGGGTCTGCCCTCCCCTGCCTGCCAGCGTTTTGGGTCTTACTGCACTCAGTTCTCTCCAGGTGCTTCTCTGCTGCCTTACTTCCATGCTCTGAGCCTGGCACAGCACTGTCCGCAAGGTACCCCAATGCCTTTGCCCACCCCGAGGTTCCTGTCCCTTTGGAGGCCCTGCACGCTAGAGGGGGAGGGGTCCTGGCCTCCCTGAGCTCTGAGGGCTTCTGATGGGATTAGGGTCAACTGGGTTGGTCTGGATGTGCCCCAAGGCAAAAACCTCTGGTGAGACTCCCATGGAAGGACCCAGCCATGGGGCCACAGACTCCCCCCCATCTCTCTCAGGCTGCTTCCCTGCCATCTGTATTGGAAGCCCCAAGACTGGCCCAGGTTGCTTTCAAGGTATGCCCTTCAGAAGAGCACCTTTGCTGGCCCTGAGGTTTCTGCTACTGTTGGAGGCTCAGTGCTCTGGGTTGGGGGGAGGGGTCCTGGCACCTTCCTTCTGTCTTCCCCTTAGACCCAAGTGTTCTAGGATTCTGGCTTTGGGGGGGTACCTTTTGATTTGAGTCCAGAAGGAGGGTTCCCTGGCTCTGTCCTGTTGTTAAGTTTGAATTTCAGACTCCTAGGAGCATTCAGTTTGTGATCAGTAAGGAAGGGTTTTCAGAGGTCTGAACTTTTGCTGCTTCTATGCCATCATCTTGACCGGAAGTCTGGTAGTGAGTATGTTAAGGGATCATAGCATAGTGGGAAAAAAAATGATAGGTTTAGATCCTGAGGACCATCATTCTAATTTTCATTACTGTTCAACATGTGAGACTTTAGACCAATTGTACTCTCAGTTTCCTCTTCTATAAATATAGGGTTTAGGGTGGGATGATCTTTCATGTCCCCTTTAGCCTTCAATCTTTTATCTAAAGTCAATAAAAGAGTTCTTATGTGTATAGAGTCACAATACTTGACAATCAATTACACAAAAGGTTTGAAATGGAAGAAAAAGATCAAGATAATTTAAAGTTCAGAAAATTAAAGTTTTGGAGGAAAATATCATTAGTTCCATTTTATTCACGTTGAGTTTGGAATATCAATGAAATGTCTTATGGGGAATATTCAGAAGACAAGTTGGCAATGATAGTCTAGAATTTGGGAGAGAAATTTAGACTGGATATATAGGTTTGGGCATCATTTTCCTTGAAATAATATGAAAGCAGTGAATGTGAAAACGACTCAAAATTTAAACTAAATATATGTTCAATATTTACAAGAGTGTGGTGGGGCTATTGAAAACAGATAATTCAAACTTACACTCTCATATGCCCATGAATCTTCTCTTCTCCAAGAGAACAGGCTTAGTTCCTTCAACTGATTACATTGTTGGATTTTCCCTGACAATTTTCTCTTATTCAATTCATTTTAAGTATTTTTCTATTCCTATTTGAGCTGTTAGCAGAGAATGGACTGAATAAAGACCTATGCCATTATGCATTATTGAATTTGATTATTTCCTGCTGTGATTCTAGAGTGGAATAAGGTTTCTATTTACTCATAAGTTAGATGCAAAGGTTGTAATACATGACTTCTAAGGTCCTGTGCATCTCTGAGATTCTAATTTGTTGTTGATCAGTCATTCCAATTGCATACAATTCTTTGTGACTCCATTTGGAGTTTTCTCAGCAAAGATACTAGAGTCATTTGTCATTTCCTTTTCCAACTCATTTTATCGAGGGGAAACTGAGACAAACAGGACCAAGTGACCTGCCCAGGGTCAGAAGTTTCTGAGGCCAGATTTGAATTTAGGAATATGAGTCTCCCTGACTTTAGGGCTGGTATTCTACCACCCAGCTGCCCCAAAAGTCTAATATACTCACCACTATCAAACTGTATCTGTTTCTCAGGATAGCTGGTGAAATGTTCTCTGTATCAACCATTTTCCTTCCGAGTTCTCTTTTATTCTGTAATCCATTTGTAGACATTGAAATGCTTCTACCAAGGATACTTTTATACCCAGCTTTTTGAACTTCACATTATGTGATTTTAAAGGTTTTTCAATGGCTCCCACCCCATCTCAGATCCTACAACTTAAGCTAAATTATTAAAGCAAAGAATAAGCTGAATTTTTTTTCAAGGATCCTAAAGGCTTCTCTGGAATTATCTTAAGGTTGCATATTTGTGGGATGTTCAATACGGACTCTATGTTCCTAGGGTTCTTAGAACTTAGATGATCCTAGGCTTGTTAGAGCATGAAGATTTTGGTTTTAAGTCTATAGATGCTAATGATAATTGGTGTTTAGGATCTAAGCGATGAATGGAACCAATAAGGGTGTCCACTTAGGTCATGCCCAGGAGATTTTGGGATCTAGTGTCACCCTAGGGTCTAGGGAGGCAAGAAACAAATCCCATTGTGTAATTGCCATGTGTCTGTCCTGGAACACCTTGAGAAGAGCAAAACTGAGTTAAAATGAACATTGAGGACAACCTTAAAGGTCATAAAAGGGTTCACTGAAGAGTATGTATGGAAAATAAGATGGTGTAGTCCCAAGGATTTATCAAAGAGATGGCAGGGGGAATGATGGGCTCATATTTTTGTTTGTAACCCTCAAGTCTTTTTGTTGTTGTTGTTGTTACTGGGTATCAGAACCACTTCCTCATCTCCTCCAAGCTGCCCCTCTATATAATTATTCAGTTGTATTTGTGTTGCCCCAAGCATAGGATGCAAGGCTATATAGTCTCTACTTACCAAACCCTAGGTCTGAAAACTATAGTGAGTTGAATGGCTATCACTAGCTGCATTATGTTTTGGCTAACAATATTATACTTAACCTAACCCTTCTGCTGGAAAACACTTGCCTCCAGGGCCAGTATTAGAGTTCAATATTTCTAGACCCTAATGGTTTCAGATCTATTCCTTATGCTAAGCAGGCATTGTGTATATGCATGTGTATCCATTAGCAAGGGTGACTGGCCACACATACATACAGTCAAGGCATTACATCAAAAGGGAACAATGAAGTGAGAATCATCAGCTGTGAGTGGTAATGTTTAAAACACTGCTTTTGGAGAAAGGCCATGCTCCCTCATTATCTCCCTCCTCCTTGGAGCAATTACAGGGCTTCCTGTTTGGGTGACAGAGCAGATCATGATCCTATAAAATGTGCTCATCTACTGCCGGACTTTTTCTGAAGGCCATCATTAATCTGAAAAACCAGAACAGTTTCTTAAGCATCGATGTGTGTTCACTTGAGGGTACAGCGTTAATAACCTGACTCTACTCTGTAGCTGCATTTCTGCTTTACATAGATGATCTTGAGAGAGGTTATAGTCTCCCAGTAAGGGAGGCAAGAGCTACAGAAATGTCCTCTGCTCTGCTCAGACTCCATCTGGAGTATCGTGTTTGATGCATCATTTTAGAAGAGCCTTTGACAGACTAGAGTATGTTCAGAAGAAGGTGATGGGGATGTCAAGGAAACTAGAAACTATGATAGCTGAAGATTAGGTGCTATTCAACTCACGGGACTGAGAATGTAGAGCCTAAAGGATTAAAGAAAATAAGGTGGCTTTTTAAAAATATTTGAAAATATATCCTGGAGAAGGGGAACTAGACTTGTTCTCGCTGGATCAGGCAAGATTACTACCTGTAGGAACTTGGCATGTAACTTAACACCACCACCAACATAATAGCCAGCATTTATATAGTACTGTATAGAATATTGTATTTAGAGCATATAGTATCTTATAGGATATACTATTTTATAATATATAATGTTTTATAGTATATAGTATTTTATAGCATATAGTATCTTATAGCATATATCTTATAATATATGAAATTTTATAGTACATAGTATCTCACAGTATATAGTATTTTATAGCATATAATATTTTATAGTATCTTATAGAATATAGTATTTTATAATATATATCTTATAGCATATAGTATCTCATAGTATATAGTATCTTATAGCATATAGTGTTTTATAGTATATAATATAGCACATTGTATCTTATAATATATATCTTATAGCATATAGTATCTTATAGTATATAGTATTTTGTAGCATATATTATTTTATAGCATATAATATCTTATAGTACATAGCATTTTATATCATATAATATTTTATAATATATAGTCTCTTATAGTATACAGTATATAATCTTATAGTATATGAAATTTCATAGTACACAGTATCTCACAGTATATAGTATTTTATAGCATATGATATTTTATAGTATATAGTATTTTATAGCATATAGTATTTTATAGTATATAATATCTTAAAGTATATAGTATCTTAGAGTTTATAATATCTTATAGTACATGAAATTTCATAGTATATAATATCTCACAGTATATAGTATTTTATAGCATATAGTATTTTATAACATAATATTTTATAGTATGTAGTATCTTATAGTATATAATGTCTTATAGCATATAGCATTTTATAGTATATAATATCTCATAGTATATAGTATCTTTAATATATCATATCTTATAGCATATAGTATCTTATAGTGTATAGTATTTTGTAGCATATATTATTTTATCATATATAATATTTTATAGTACATAGTATTTTATAGTATATAGTATTTTATAGAATATAGTATCTTATAGTATATAGTATCATAATATATTATAGTATTTTAAGGTTTGCAAAACAATTTGCATATTATCTCATTTAACCCTCAAAATAACCCAGTGAAGCAGGCTAACCTCTTTAGCATTCAGCTTTATCCCCCATAAAATGAAAGGACTGCATTAGATGACTTTTCATCTCCCTCATATCTGTTGTATGATGCTGTAATCCTAATTAGGGCTTTCTGAAAACTGATTTAGTTGTCCTGTCATTAGAAGTATCTGAGTAGAGTCTGGATAGATAGATATTTACTATGGATATTATTGCCAGGGCTCTTGATTTGAATGCACTTTATGTACCTTGTAAGCATTTTTTTATATTTTATATAAATTTTATAGCTTTCTTAGATGTTTTGATCTCTGTCACTGTGGGTGTTCTGCTCCTATACTCATATCCAGTGAACTCTGAGGGACTTTTGGAAAGACTTGTGTAATTCAAAAACCTAGTGAGCCTGATGCTAAATCCCTCATTTGTTGCTTAGGCATATATAATTTCATCTTATTATCTCTTTCCTTTTTATAAAGTCTTGTCTCAAGTAAACATATTTTAAACTCCTTAAGAGCAGAAATCACTTCTTAGTTGTTGTTTTTTTTCTGTCTCCTTCTTAGTATCCATTAGAGGGCTAAAAATACAGGAGGCACTCAATAAATACAAGAGCCTCCTCACTGCTTCTTTAATCTTCCTTCATTTTAGAGATAAGTAAATTGAGGCACCAAGTATTTAAGTCTCAGGACTGAGGCTACATTATAGGTAGATGGAAGATGGAAGAAACTTCAAATAGATAGCAATCAAGTAAGTATGGGAAGACTTATATGAACGGATGCAGAATGAAATAAGTATTTTCAGGACAACCATATAGACAGTGACTATATAATGTAGCTAGGTGGCAACAGGGGATAAAGTGTCAGGCCTGGAGTCAGGAAGACCTGAGTTCAAATCTGGACTCAGACACTTACTAGTTTTGTGACTCCAAACAAGTCACTTAACCCAGTTTGCCAAAGTTCCTAATTTGCAAAACGAGCTGGAGAAAGAAATGGCACACCATTCCTGTATCTTTGCCAAGAAAACCCCATATGGGATTGTGAAGAATTGAACAAGACTGAAAGGAGGGCAGGGCAACAAATAATAATGTGAGTGAAAGAAACCCCAAACAAAGCTGCATTTTATGTTTACTGTAAAGAGTAGTTTTGGTCATAGGGATGAAGAAATGAGATGAAGAAATACACCTTCCTGCCAGTGTTAAAGAAGGGGAGGAAGGTAGAGCATTCTATGGGTACAGTTTGTTGTACGTGCTCTCAGGTGCAGTTTATATCATGAGTAAGTTTTGCTTAACTGTTTTTCTTTGTTACAAAGGAAGACTCCCTTAGGAAAGGTTTGGGATGGAGAGTATCCCTAGAATTCAGGACAAGGCTCGAATTAAAGATACTAATAAATAAAGTTAACAAATTTAAAAAATGAAACTATCAGAGGCTATATTAGTACTAATGATAATGATAATGATAGTAACTGCTACTGTGTTTTAAAACAATAACTTTTTTTCACATTTCCTGACAGTTTTTTAGGTGACAACTTCCCTTCCTTGTTTTTATTATTCTCAGTCAATTTGGTCCAAGTATAGAGTGGATAGGCAATTTTAATCCCCTTAGGATGTCCCATAATAGCCTAATCTACAACAATGTTTCAGGTTTTAAAAAGTCTCCCTTTTGGGCACAGGGGACTAGTGTTGGGAGTATCTAGACATCTTGTCAATTTAAAACTGAGATGATGGCATTAGAACCTGGGTCACCAAAGAGATTCCATATCTACACAAAGCAATATCTCTGAGCCTGAGGTTACTCCCTATTATGGAGGGAGAATTGAAGGTGTTTTTCACACCCCTTTCTTACTTCAGTTCACTGCTCTGGGAAAGTTTATTAGGTTTCCCTCTTATGAAAAAAAATGAACCATGAGCTCCATTGATTAATGAATGGCTCATTCATTCATATTTCCATGATATCACATGAATGAAATGAATAAAAACCTGGGACTACTGCAAGGCAACATAAAACACAACAACTGACTGGATCTGCCAGTTTGGCCAAATAACAACATCAATTCAGGGAAGAAATCAGCCTGCTTATTTGTTATTGTGTAGACCAGAGGTTTTCAAGCTTTTAGAAGTCATGGAAACTTGATATGAAATAAAATTCATCGACTTTTCATCAAGTAGTAAAATGTTAATGATGTCTCAGTAAAGGTAATGGTAATAATACAAAATGTAAACCATTTTATAGCCAAAGATTCAGATTAATATGAGTACACAGGGAAGCAAAATGCTCACCTTCATGCTTTAAGGACCTGAGATTATATAAATGTGGTTAAGCATGTGACAATCACTCTCCATCCTTGCAGGTTGTTGGGAGAGGAAAAGAATGTATCACCTGGTGGTCAACCTCCTTGTTCATTCTTAGATTATGGCTTATCTCCAGCATTGTAGATCTGCCAGAGAATGTGTTGTACCTACTCATCTCTAAGAACCCAGATTATCTTCATGCCATTATGATGCATTAAACGAAGACTTTCATGGAAGAAAGTATAACACTACTATTAATAAACATGTCAAAGGCAGCATAACCTACTGGGTAGAGTTTTCACCATGGAATCAAGAAGACCTCAATTCAAGTCTTGCCTCTGATCCATTATTTTAGTTTACCAAAATAGTACTACGCAGGGACAGCTGGATTGCTCAGTGGATTGAGAGCCAGACCCAGAAATGGAAGGTCCTGGGTTTGAATCTGGAATCAGACACTTCCTAGCTGTGTGACCCTGGCCAAGTCACTTGACCCCTATTGCCTAGCCCTTACCACTCTTCTGCCTTGGAACCAATATCTAGTATTTATTCTAAGATGGAAGGTATGGGTTTAAAAAAAATAGTACTACAGGCAGTGCTCCATTTCTTAACACTGACCTTTTACCTGTTGTCCACCTGCTCTGTCTTATTCCTTCTGCCTACTAATTTCCCTGCCTTTACTCAAGATTCAGTTAAAATCTAACTTTCTGCTTTTCTCAGTTTCACCCTTGCTAGTAGCTTCCCTCTGAGATTTACTTCTAATTACAATGGGACCTTGTTTTAATCAAAATGAGCACACATGAATTGAAGTATATGTTATTGGCAATCAAAAAAATAAAGGCAGAAAAAACGTAAAATATAAAATTTTAATTGTGTGCTAAATTCACAGCATTTTCCTAAATGGCATAAAGTCTTACAGCAGCTCACCCAATCATGCTCATTCTCTCTCTGAGAAGCTTTAAGGTGAATCATTGCAAATTGTTTGGAGCCAAACATTAGATCTGGAATCAGTCTTGTCTGGAATTTTTGCCTGTAACAAGTTGTGTTTGTGTCTGAGCCGTGCTTCCCTTTGATTCATTAATGTTATTTATTTATTTATAATGATCCCAAAGTACAAGAGTAGTGATGCTTGTAGCTCCGATAAGCCCAAGAAAATTCACAAAGTGCCCGTGTATATTTGTATAAGAAATACTTATTAAATAATGGGGTTCACTATCATGCATAATTTTCAGCTTACTAGAAGGATCTTGGAATGTATCGATCATGTAAAACGCTGTATGTGTGTATCTTGTGCATGCATGGTTGTTTGTGTTTTGTCTCGCCGTTGGGAATGTGAAGTCCTTGAAGGCAACATGCATGCTTTTGCCTTTCTTTGCACAGTACTCTACCACTTAGCACTACCCTTGGCACATATTAAGCACTTTATAGATACTAGCTGAGTGCCTTTGGACAGGATTCCTAATTAAGGAATTTTGTAAGCAGGTACATAGAAATGAGACAGCATCAATGAGCTGTATTTGAAGAATATCGAGCTGTTCAGGTTGGCTAGCAGAGACCTAATTCTGCCTGTAAAGTTACTCAAGTAGCCCTAACAAGCTTCTATTAAACACAATTTGAAATTCAAAGCATCAATTGGACTGAATCATATTTCAACGCACCGTTGTCTAGACATAGCACGGAATGTCACCAATAGAGATCAGAGGGCGGTGGGAGAATGTGGAGCACATGGTGAACTCAAGGGGGGGCAGCCCTGAACCCAGAAGGCAGAAGAAATGGTTCCCCTGGGACCTGGAGTCTATACCCTCATACTGCAAACAGACGGGGGCTCTTCTGCAATAGCAGTGGTGCTGAGGCCACAGCCATCAGAGAAGGAGGGGCTCTTAGTGGACTCCAAAATATGCTTTGAAGATGAAAATGTAGAGCAGCGGCTCATGTCTGTCTAAGGCAGTTGTGTAGTCTATTAGTCAACTCATTAACCTGCTGTTTTCTCTACAAAGTCCTATGGCACTGGATTGGGAGATCCCGCTCATGCACCTCTTTCTCATTTTCTCTCTCCTGTCTCCGACTCTCTCCCTTTCTCTTCCCACCCTCTCTGTTTCCTTCCTTCCTTCCTTCCTCTCCTGCAACTTTATTCTCTCCCTCTCCCTCTTTCTCTCCCCACCTCTCCCTCTCCCTGTCTTTCTCTCTCCTTCCTTCCCTCCCTCCATCTGTCTGTCTGTCTGTCTGTCTGTCTCTCACACACACAAACACTAGGATCGACAACAGAATTGACAGCTCTGGCAAAAGAACCACAAACTCACACACACACTGAACAGTAAGAGATTGCAAAAAGTAGCACCAGCATATGCATTCTACTACTTACACTACTTGCTTTCACGGTCAAGGTTCTGTACATCGTTGTGACACAAAGATGCACAAGATATAATCCCTGCCCTCCATGAATTTAGGCTAAAGGGGAAAGGAGACGCATACCCTAGTGGCTGGAGTGCAAAAGAAAATTCAACACAGCCCAAAGGATCCTAAGATGGAGGAAGCCACCCTTTCCTATGCAGCCTGTAGAAAGGACTTTGGATTACAAGTCCTGTAAGTCTTTTGAAGCACACACTCCTTCAGGACTCACTTCAGGTCCCTCCTCCTACAGGAAGCCTTTCCAAAGAGGCAATCTGAATCAGTAGAAAAGGCTCTGAAATGAGCTTGGACTCCTAAGATCTCAGTTCATACCCACTTCTGCCTCTACCTGTATGACCTTGGTTAAATCACTGACATTCTTCTGAGCCTCCATTTTTAACTTGGTTAAAAGTGAAAGTTCAACTAGAGTGGATCTAAAAGTGCTTCCGAGCTATATTCCTGACCAGTTCAGTTTCATGTCGCCCCTCAGTCTCTTTAATCTCATGCATTCTTTGTGCAGCTTTCTCAATACTTAGTCTATTTTTCTTTGCGCCTTGTGTAGTTCTTTTGAACTCTGGACACATCTTCACCTATAGAGTATATCCCTTAAGGACAGGGCTCCTGTCTTATTCTTTTTATATCTTAACATCTAGAATAATGGGTTGCACACGGAAGGTGCTCTATTAATGTTTGTTGACTTGGACTGACCAGAACAAGGCTGGAAAATGCAAAGATCAGAGATCATTGTACTCCATGGCCATCTTTGCTGCCATCACAAATGGGGAGATTGTATACTTTTCTCATTGCCTGGACCTAAAGTGGCAGAGAAATAATAACCTATGTTATAGGGGGCCTGACTGGTTTTGTGGTGAGGCCCTAAAACATTATTGAAAACTTACTTAATTGCAAGTGTGTTTTTTCAAGGAAATGAAATTGAGCAGAGAGCACTGAGAAATCTGTCCCCACTAGGGACAGACTGACCAACATCTTGAACTCTTTTTATAAACATTTCCAATTTGGCAAAGTCCATTTGCCAACCACTTGTTAAAACCCGTGTGTATTTTGAAGGAGATTTATTCCGTATGGGTTTGATTCATTTACAGAGTCCTTCAAAACGCTGTTTTTAAAAAGCTCATTGATGTCAGACAAACTGTATGAGCCTCTTTTAAAGTCCTCTTTTTAAAAAGTTAACAACTCCAATGTAGAACTTGAAAGTCTCCCACTTGAGAATAAAAACCATCAGGTTTGAATAGGCCAGGATAAGATCAAACCCATTTTCCCATTTCTAAAGATATCCTTCTTAAAAGACTATTTTCTCACATGTAATACTTGTTGTGAGGTATTTGGGCTTAGGACTAAGACTTTTGGTTATTACATTAAAATTCTCATTTAGACCTAGAAAAACATTGTACACAAACTGTACAGCCCCTCATAGTTGATCTTTTTTCCCCCTGAGTGACAGAAAGGTGTTTGGAAATACAACTTTGGACGAGTCAGGAAGATGGTGGGACCTGGAATCTTTTTTATTCTATTAGAAGGCTTATCTTTTGTCTCCCCTTCCCACATATTGGCCTACCCTAAGCCCTCATGTGAATACATCACTTCCCTCAGCAGAAACATTCAAATGACTCCCTATTGCTTCTAGGATTAAATGTAAACACTCAAGTGTGGCTTCTTATTATGATTAGCATCCTTTATGAACAGAATGCATAAATATTGCATGTGTATATGACTAATATAACTATTATCCCTTGAATTTAATTTAACCTATTTGGAATCCTTTGATGACAGTTTACAAAGTTTTTGTTTTATGTTTCATCCTCTCCTTAAGTATTTAATTCCTTAAAGGTGACAAGAGAATATACCTTGAAAAGCCTTTTATTAAGTGTTGATACACTCTGATTTTAGCAGAGGAAGTTTTACTTAATCCACTGATTTGCATTCTGAACTTCAAAAGGTGCTGTCTGCAACAGATGTGATAGCCCAGTTTTTCAAGAGGTTGATCTGAATCAATTGTAGCAAAACAACCAGCAGTCTCTTCTTCTTTATTTCAATATTAGTTTCCTTTCATTCCTCCATAGATTCAAAATCCACAATTCTACCTATGAGAAGAAGATAGTGTCATACTTAGTCCTTACTTCTTGAGTTTCTTCCAAAGGAGGGTAATTGACACTTGGTGACGTCACTCGCTAGTCATCCATCTCTATTTCCATCAACAGAGAACCCATTCCAGATCTCAATATGGAGCCGCAAAGGTTGTTGTCTCACAGACACACAGTACATCTATATTATCTGTATGTATCCCAAAAATAAAGCCTCCTCTTTGGTAGTTATCAGAGCAGGCTGCTACTCTCTCCAGAGATCCCATTCTAAACTGATTATTCTTACAAATAAAAAAATTAAAAAGAGTCGTTTTCCCAAAGTGGGGGCAGATTATAAATTTTAAGTCTCTGGCCCCAATAGTGTCACCATCTCTGCACAAACATCCTTTTTCTTGTACTTAGATCAGGGTAACACCAATTCCCAGAAGCACCTAAACTCTTGCAGTGCCATTGCCAAGATAGGAGATCTTGACATAGGCATGCTTTGCTCCTCATTTTACTTTGGTCCTCTTCACCTGTAAGCTCTGCCAGCATTTCTTGAACAAGAAGTCCATGAGTGTAGGGAAAGCCATGAATCCAATAGAGTATACACATGATCTGCTATCAGGTTCCATACAATAAGCTTCTTGACTGTCCTTCAAATGGTGGTAACCACACATAATCTTTTGCCTATGTGAATGGTCTGCTTTTAATTCTATCTAAAAGACAGTCCTCATTATCTTGAATTCTTCCTTACTCGTGAGCATTGACATGACAAGCTCTCTTTCAACCAATGAACATGACATTTCTTATTAGCAAATGACGCATTACTTGTAAGATTAAGAGATACAACTTTAACTTTGCAGTCCTTTTCTGAGTAGTACTTGAGAGTACATGGAAGCCAACAGCAAGTGGAAGCTCAAAGCCAAAGCATGAGCTGCAACCACAGCTAGTTGTGGAGAGGATTGAGGGAGGCATTTCCAAAGTCACTCTCAAACCTCATCTTGGTATTTAAAGGCATTTCCAACCTGACTGCAGTCTCTATTTCCATCATTTTTTTTCACATTGCTCCTCTTTGTGTGTATTATGTTACAGTCAAATGAATCTGTTTACTATTGGTTAAAGTTGGCGTCCCATTTGCTTTTGTATAATCTGTTCAGTGTGTCCCAAATGCACTTCTTCCTTGCATCTATTAGAATTCTGAGTTTCATGATACATAAAACTGAGCTTAGATGCCACCTCCTGATCATAGATCCAGAACCAGAAGGGAACTTAAAGGTCACCTGGCCCAATGTCCTCATTTTATTTGATGAAGAAACTAAGATCACAGACATCAAAGGATCTATCCAAGGTCACAAAGGTAGACCAATTGCAGCTCTGAGTTTCAATCTCAGGTCCTACAACTCTAAATTTAGTGTTTTTTTCTGCTGTACCAACTCTCTCTTCCCTGTATGTGGCTTACTTTAGAATGATGACTTATGAATAAATTGCTCAAAACCATTGGAACTGGCCCCAGTCATATTTTAGCTTCAGAGAAAAATTATAATAGGATCAAATCATCAAATTGCTCATAATCATCATTAGAACTGACCAGGGGGGAAATGCTAGTAAAGCACTAACAATATGACCATGAGAAATGTACAGTTAAGTTCACAAATGGAAGCAGAAAAAACAGTCTAGATGAGTGAAGCTTGGCAAGTTGTAGTATGATTCCCCTCATTTTCCCATTATCTATTATGGCTTGTGAACAAGCATTCAACTTCTTTAGCTAGAAATGTTCATTCATCATTAATAGAACTAAAATCAGTAGAGATAAAAGCTCACACTTAAATACTACTCACTTCATTCAATAAATATTTTAACCACCTATTATATGCAGAACACAATGTTAAATGTTATGGGAAATAATATGGTTTTGCTATGGAGAATATGACATGCATAAATAACTATAATGTAAAACTATTTAATAACACATAGCAAGCCCTAGTAAGGGGTACGAACAAGTTGCTAAATGGATTTCTTTATTTGCCATATCCAAATAATTCTGAGTCAGAGAAGATGGTCAGTTATCTATCCCAAACTCAGACAAGACATACTCTAGAAGAATGAAAAAGCAATTAAATGCTAACAGACTCATTTTGGTTTATTCTGTCTCCTTACCTCTATTTACCAAATATGCTATTTATCATTTGCAAAATAAGTCAATTAGTTGTATTGGTAACCCTCTAAAAGAACAAAAAATGTAAAGGGATTTTTGCCACAAATATCCCAAGATCCCAAGCCATTAGCATGGGGTATAATTACTGCATAAATTTAAGGGAACAAGAGGTCTATATGAAAGAAAATAAATATTTCCTGAAAAGTATCCAAACAAATTAATCTATCATAATATTTTACAGTAATTTATTTTTAAAAACACAACTCCTTTTTAATAGTTACATACTTAGTTGTAACAAACTGATTTTTTTCTCCCATTTTTCCAACCTGAGAAAATTATTATTTGAGTATGTTGACAATAAAATTGACATGGGGAAAAAAGGAACAATAAGGGCCCTTGGCACTAAAACTCATTAATTTTTTTAAGTGGAAGTACAGAAAATATTATAAAATTATAAAAATCTTGGAAAGGCATTTTTAAATAATAAAAAATACGAATGCATAAAATTATGTAGATTCTTCATGACAAGCTTTGTTTTCCATTTAAACATTTTCTCTTACTTTTAAGTTTAGTCTTTTTTTGGTTAGCCAATAAAATAAGATACATTATGCAATTTGGGGAGCATCTAAGCATCAAGAAATCCAGTGCACATCCAAGTTTTCTGGTAACATAAGTATTGAGGAATAAAGGTTACTAATGACTGAGTGTCACCTAGAAAGTATATAAGAAGGATAATCGTATTCGATGCCATCAATTCACATTGTTACCAGCATCAGGTTAGTTTCAGTTATATTACTTGAAATACTAAGCTTGTATAAGAATTTAGAATTTGCAATATGTATTTCTCACATCAAGAACATAAGATTGATGAGCTCTGGGAACAGGAAGGCAGCATTTGCTGTCAATAACCCTAATGAAAATAGAAGCTCCTTTTGCATTCTGAGATTGCTTGTAGGCAACATATAAAAGCAGGGAAATCCCAGGCTTTGGGGCTAAACAAGTCTTTGTTGTTCAGCCATTTTCAGTTGTATCTGACTCCTCATGATCCCAATTGGGATTTTCTTTTCAAAGATACAGCAGTGGTTTGCTATTTTCTTCTCCAGCTCCTTTTATAAATGAGAAACT
This sequence comes from Monodelphis domestica, assembly GCF_027887165.1. NCBI lineage: Eukaryota > Metazoa > Chordata > Mammalia > Didelphimorphia > Didelphidae > Monodelphis > Monodelphis domestica. The sequence goes on from NC_077229.1 coordinate 431,735,742, forward strand.
GAGATAAGTGACATTTTTGGAGTCTCATAGCTAGTAAGTAACTGAGTTTGGATTTGAATTCACAAAGATGAGTCTTCTAACTCCAGGCCTGTTCCTCTATCCACTGTGCCAAGTAGCTTCCCTAAACAGGGTTTATACTATCGTTATTTATGGTGTCTGTCACTGACCTGGTGACTGAGTCATCTTCCTTTTTATGTGTGACTATGATCTCAGTTTGTCACACAGCATGAAACTTGCTAAGGGACAGAAAAGAAACAAGAGAATGCAAATATGGCTTCAATAGGAAGGACATCATCAGGCCAACCAGACATCTTAGGAATGGCCCTGCTTTGCCATGATAATGTCTCAATTTATTCACTTGCTTTTTCTTTTCCAATGCAAAACACAGAAAATGTTATTTACTATTTGTAAATACCCCCTGAGCACTTGCCTTTTGTCTCATCAGTGCCTATCTCTAATACTATGTAAAATCCAGGCTTCTTCTAGTGCCATTTTTTATGCCAAGTCTTCAGATCCTTTAGTCTCCTCCTGGCACTACTCAAAGCACTAGACTGAAGCATAGACGTCTCCTCTATGTGCATCAGGCAATTGCCTACAAGATTGGATCTGAAGGGACCGAGAAGTGTCCCTGCCCAGGAAAATCCCCCTCATCAGGCTCTCCCTAGTATTTAAAATTATACTAGTTATTACTTTGCTTTCTTGGTTATATTGGTCTGTCAGAATTTTATCAGCATAACCAGTTGAGTACAAATTTGGATAGTGAAGTGGATGGTGTGGAGAAGAGAGAAATTATAAGAAAATGCATGCAAAGGACAGAAGCTGGAGATGGGTCAGCTGTCAATCAAAGGAAAACTCCATTTGGAATGTTACCAGAAAAAGCAGTTGGGAGCCAAGCCAACAGTGACTGGTTTTGAAGGCTCTGGGGACTGATGGTGGTGACCCTGAAGGAAGAAGCTAGGTTTATCTCTGGGACTTGGAATAATCAAGTTGAAGGTGACCTGGCTGATTGGAAGGCAGAAGATGAAGGACAATAGTCCATATATCTCTCTGACTGGCTCTGTTTCATGCTAGTGACTGAATTGCCATTTCTCCCAATATCCTCCAACCTAACACTCATTGTATATAATAGGGAAACCCCACCCCTCTTACCTTATCCTCCATCTTTCCTGTTTTCCCCAATAAACCCTTACTTGAGATAAAGAAGTGAAAAGAGTATTTTCTCTGAAACATCATAGCTCACCCTGAGTTAAAAGGAGGTTGAAGAAGAAGCTGGAAGGAGAAACTGAAGGGAAGAAGAAGGGAGGAAGGGAGATTTAGAGGGGGAAGTGTAGGCAAAAGAAGATAACTACCTAATCCATTAGTTATCTAGTATCCATCAAATATACCCTCAAATATCATCTATTACAATGGAAAGTAATGTCTTGAACCTAAGGAGTAAAGATCTCTGTAGATTCTTAGGAAGTCAGTGGTGATGGAGGTTCTAGATTTCTGAGCACAGGTGATACCTCCAAAGGAGAGAAGGGAGTTGAAATTTTAGGTAGTAGTCACAAACGAGCAACTTTACTGGATTTATTGTGCAAAACCAAGATCTATCACTATAATGATAAAAGAATCTCAGTAACATGGATCTTCATTGGTCCTTCTTATAATCTATATGTTTAAAGATTTTTAAGGCTCTACTTCTATAGAGAAAACTAGGGGGTTTCCAGGATTTTGTACTTCCTTTTGCATCCTCGGGAGGAAGTGTGCTTTGTGCATTACTAGGCATAAAAAGGAAGATGAACTTTTGTCGGTATCCTCTGCCCTGATTTCCTCAGTGAATACCCTAGCTAATGGCATCAATGATCAAATGCTGAGCATGGAGTCATGAAGACCTGAGTTCAAATCCAGAATCAAATACATTCTAGTTGTAAGATCTTGAATGTCACTGAAATGCTGTCTGCCTCCATTCCCTTAACTCAACAATCAGGATAATAATAGCATCTACCTAACAGGGTTGTTGTGAGGATCAAATTGGATAATATTGGTTAAAAAAGTGCTTAGAATGATTGCCTAATACATAATAGGAACTTGATAAATGCTTATTTCTTTCTCTCTTCTGGTTTTTGCTTCTATTATTTTCTCCACTATAGCCAAGATTCTGCCTAGTGTGAGCTTCTTGGTTTTTCTATGACCAGAGAATATTCTAATTAGGGAACATCATTCTAACATTAGTTATGGTATTGATCATTCTAGTTCTCTTAAAAGCATGAATGGAAATTTTTTTCCTATAGGTAAATACACTCTTTTGTATTGTTGTTGTTGTTGAGTCATTGCAGTTGTGCCTGACTCTTTGTGACCCCATTTTAGGTTTTCTCAGCAAAAATACTGGAGTGGTTTGCCATTTCCTTCTTACAGATGAGGAAGCTGAGCAAAGTTAAGTGACTTGCCCAAGGTCACGCAGCTATTAAGTTTCTCTGAGGACAGATTTGAACTCATGAAGATAAGTCTTTCTGATTCTAAGCCTAGTGCTCTATCCACTGCACCACCTTGCCACCCAATAAGTTTGTATTACCAGCATTTATTTATTTGAACTTCCACCACACTATAGACATGTTTGTGTGTTGAAAATGGATTGAGAAATAGCTAACTTTAATTATAAATCAAGGTATCTGGCTCTGGAGTTAGGGGACCTAGGTTCAAAAGCCACATTTTATGTTTATGAAGTTTAATTCCTCTAAGCTTTAATTTCCTTATTTGCAAAGTGATAATCAGGCTCTAAATTTATGAACTTTTAGGACTCAAGTATGTCAAGTTCCCCATTTTCATACTAGAATAATTGAAGAGGGAAAATAGTAATCATGCACTGATTTCATGGATTTCTGTGTGCTTTTGGGTTGGTAAGAGCATCCTAACTTTACCTACCAAGGCTGAATTTGGAGTGGATGAAGCAATGTGGAGATGTTACCTGCCAATTTTTCCCAGGAGAGCCAGCAGTTGCTTATACAAGGAGTAGAAGGAGAGTCAGTTATGGCTGCAAATAGCATGTAAAGCAATGAAATTATTTTGCAATCCATCTTTGACCAAAATGCCATAAGTCACCAATGCTTTTGCTAGAGAAATAATAACTGATATTATTATTACAGCTGATATTTATATAAGTTCAATACCCTCATTTTATAGAAGGGAAGATTGAGACTGTGATTAAGTGATTTTCCTGAAGTCACATGAGTAGTCATTATAAAATTAAATATTTCATTATTGAATGAATGAATGAATGAATGAATAGCCATTTATTAATCCCTTTCTCTGGGCCAAGCATTTTGTTAAGTGCTGGGAATACAAATAGAAAAAAGCTAGAGCTCCCCCATCTCAAGGAGCTTACTTTCTAGGTAGGAAGACAACACACAAAAGAAAATATAGTCACAAGACATGGAAAAACCAAAAATCATTCAAGATAAAATAGTAGGGCAGTTGATGAAGCCCAAAGTTCCATAAGTTATATCAATAGTGTCAGATACAGGTACTGGAGATTTTCAAGGCATACATACAACTAGGTAGCAAAGAGCATAGTATTGGCCTAGCAATCAGGAAGAACTGTTCAAATCTGATCTCAGAATAGCTTTCTGACTTTGGGTGGGTTAATCAATCTGCCTGCCTCAGGTTCCTCTTTTGTAAAACGAGAGAAAGTAATATCTGCCTCTCAAGATTATTCTCAGAATCAAACGAGATTTTTGTAAAGAACTTTGCAAACCTTAAAGGACTAAATAAATGGTAGACTCTATTATTATTAGAGGTGGGCAAATGGTAATGTCTAATGACCTTTTATCTATTTTATTGAAGAAAGTTGGTGACACCATTATCATCTAAGCTATTATGAATAGTCAGATATGCCAGATGGATTCTTGGCTAGCTAGGTTCAGAGGAAGGAGGAGGAGAAGATAAAGAGGAAGGGTTCCCTTGGTTCTAGCATATATTTTATTATTTTCATTTCTTTTTTTAGTTTATTTAATCGATTTAAAATATTTTTCCATAGTTACATGAATTATGCTGGTTCCCTTCCTTCCTCCCAACCCCCTCCCATAGCCTGTGAGCAATTCCACTGGGTTTTACAGGTGTCATTGATCAAGACTTATTTCCATATTATTGATAATTGCACTAGGGTGATCATTTAGAGTCTACATCCCCAATCATATCCCCATTGACCCATGTGATCAAGTAGTTGTTTTTCTTCTGTGTTTCTACTCCCACAGTTCTTCCTCTGTATGTGGATAGTGGGTTTTCTTGTAGATCCCTCAGAACTGTCCTGGATCATTGTATTGCTGTCTAGTATATCTTTTTGCTACCCAGGAGTTTTAAGATATATTGTTAAAAACATTTTTCAATACTTCATTTTCCCTTTCAAATTGAAATTTAAGCAAAGAGAAGAAGCAACTACTATATTCACCACCACCACTAACACCTCAGCTTAGAATGATAATTTTTGTTCTCGTTAT
>NC_077229.1:431745216-431752716 GCF_027887165.1 Monodelphis domestica
AACATTGTTCTCAAAACACTGAGCTAACGCTGCTCGCCTGATGGAAAAGCAAAAAGAAGTGAAACATGTGGTCAGTCAGTCAGCCAATGGCCTCCTTCCTAGACAAGATGTCCAAAACAGTGTTCTTTCTTTTCTTTTTAAAAATTTATCCCCCTTTTCAACTGCAAATATTTTTGATTTTCCTAACTGGTAGGTTGGGAGATAGGCAGACACCACATTCTCCAACTAAGTATAATGTAGATATGATTCCCATAGTAAAAATATTTGTTTCTTTGGTTGAAAAGAATTTACTAAGCGCCTACTATGTGTTAGACATCGTGCTGAAATATTTATTTAAACCTACTAGGTATTAGACACCATGCTAGGTATCGACTGGAAAAATAGAGAAATGAAACAGTCCCTGTCTACAGAGACCTCACTTTGTGCTGAGAGGGCAACAACAGGCACATAACTAAATGCAAATGGATACAAACTAAAAGGTAAGGACTGGGTGGGTCATTTCACTGGTATAGGGGATTTCTAGATGATCACATTTTCTTTTCCATCAATGCAGTTATAATCTTACAGAGCTCTCTGTGAGTATTGAGGGGTCAAGAATCTTGTCCAGAATCACAGAGCCCACGTGTATCTGAGGCAAAACTTGAATCCATGTCTTCCTGGCTTGAGGTTCTCTCTCTACTCATCACATTAGGATAGCTCTCCATGGTAGATAAATGCAAATAGATTGGTGGGTGAGGGGAATGGAATGCAACAGGGAATCAGTAAAGACCTATAAAAGATTTAATAAATTTTCTATCATAGACTCTTCACAGAAAAACAAAATGGAATTAAAGTAAATGGGAAATAATCAGGAAAGATGTATTTTTTCAGCATTCAACAAGAAACTCTACAATTGGGGACATAGTGGGGTGTGGGTTATAAGGAACTCAGCATGGAAATACCTTCCAGGAATGCAGACTAGCAACTCACTGGTGTCTCATAATTTTCACTTCTGGGAGGTGAGGAGGCAGGGGCTTTAAGTGACTTACTTACTTCTTGGTTTGATGACAAATAGGTGGCACTAAGTAGGATTTGAACCCAAATATTCCTGACTTCAAAGCTGGCACTCTAACCACTGTGCAATTCTCTCTAAGTTGACAGGATTTAGTGGAAAAATTTTAATTCCATGAAAGTAGACTATGCTAGAACTGAGAACAATGTTAAGGAGAGGGGATTCTAATAAGGCTTTTTCAGAGCAAAAATTGAGTGAACAAAAATCCACTCAATAGTATTAGGAAAAGTTTCTTTGGATCCAAAGTATGCAGCCTTAGTTTGACATTTAAATGTGTCTGTCTAGATATATGTTACTCTGGATGATCATGACATCTATTCTGAAGGTATAAAGAAGGTAGGATTCAGATCTATTTAGAAACTGTTAGCTTTGAGCCTACTTGCATTTGTAGGGGATACTTCTCTAATCATTTGTAGAGAATAAATCCTTTACTTTGTAAATGTGAATTAAAATTGTCATCTTGGCTGTTTACTGGGGTTTATTTTAGAAGACATTGTACTTAGATATTACAGAAGATATTTAGAAGATATCTAGGGACATTTAGGAGTTTATATAGGGTCAGGTGGTCTGGAATCTTTTGTCAAGAATTTGCTGGTCTGCCATGCTACATGCACCAACATGTACCCAACTTTCTTCCCTGCAGGACAGCGCAAACTAACAAGGGTAGACATTGTACAGGGCACATTGTACAACATCTTCTCCATGAGGTCAGGGACTGTCTTCATTTGGGTCTTGGCATTCTCCTGCATGTCCTTTGAGAGAATTGAACCAACCACAGAAATATAGTGGATCCAATTCACTCCCTCAGCTACTGTGGAAACTAGTTCTGACAAGATGGTGCCCACTGTGAAGTGGAGGGTTAACCATTCTTTAGCACATGTTGACTGTGCAGTTAGCTCACCTCTGCCTTTTCTACTTCTTTCACTTCTCTCTGAGGAAATGAGGCAAAACTGGAGCTTTCTGACCAAAGCGTAAACATAGCCATAGTTATATCATTTTATCCTACCAAACAAAGATGGTTTCTTTCAAGATTTATTTTAAAAATCATGTTGCCCCAATATGGAACTGAATGGAACTCTAAGCTTGTGTTGACTTTCACTTTTCCACCTGCAAATGACCTGTAACTTCCAATTTTGTAAAGAAAAAAAAGAGATTTTCCCCTGCCAGAAACTGTTTTTTGTTTACCAAAGAATATGCAAAATAGCACCAGGTGAAGAACGACTTTTTCACCCTGACTTGAAACCATCACAAAGAGGCAAATTTTGCTGCTATTCCTTCGTGTGTGAATTTTTTTTTTCCACACAGCTCTATTCATCGGATTGAACAATGGGGCCAGTGTTGCCCAGCAAAGAATGGAGCTATTCACATGTCCCATGCCCTACACAGTGCCTACTCTTGTTAGTCTTGGCTGTCCTTCTGCAGCAATAGAAGTTGGGTATATGTTGGTGCATGTGGCATATCAGACCAGTAAATTCTGGACAAAAGATTCCAGATAACCTGACCTGATATAAACTTCTAAAGAAAATACTCGCATATTTGAGCCCTTGTTCAGGAGGGTCCTGAATTTCAGGAGATGATATTAATTGCAATGTGAGGGCAGATGCTGACCTTTCTAATTCATCTTCACACTACTAGGTACAATTCCCTGAATATGTCAGGAAACATAATGAAAGCCTGAGACTGTAGGTGGCACTGATCTTGTGTTCAGTCTTTCTTGCTAGAAACTAAGCATATCTAAAATCCAAAGAGGCAACACTGCAGTGATTTGGGCAGAAAACACTCAAATACTGTGGTCCAGACTACAGAAGCAGGAAAATGCTTTCCAAGGGGAAGAAAATGTACTTTGGCAAAAACAACTTCATCCATCCATTTCACAGATAAAACCAACAGCCTACTGTTTTCACATTACATTATCCTGGGAAGAAAAGTTCCACTAATGCATTGATTGGAAGGGTTGCACACTATCTTCACCACTTCCTCTTCGGTTTCAGCATCTTTGTAGCTTATCACTTGCAACTTAAGGCCAAATTTTTTTTCTTGAATAAGAATAGGGTGTCAACTACCACATTGGGGATATCTAGTAGGTATTGGCTTCCATTATCCCAAGTTTATCTCTAGCCCTGAAGCCTACCTTTTTAATCACTGATATTTTCTTGGTGATGCTACAGGGTTGCAAATCATGCTGTATCAAGAGCTAAGAAAGGAAAGTGTGTTTGAAGCAAAAAGTTATATTTTTCAATGAACAGAGTTCCTACACTAAGGAGTTTGTGAGCCATTGAAATATTGAAGAAACAAATGTGGTTAAAGTACTGAATGGCTGGCAAAGGGTAGTCAAATAGCAAATTCATGTTATGTTTAGGAGATTTAAGGAGAATTGATTGACTATAGCATGGAAGCATTAGAGACAGAGGGAGAGATTTATCATGAGGATGTGATTGGTTATATTATTTGTGTCTTTTTAAATTGGATCTATGTTTTCAAGGTAGGGAGTTTCTCGGAAGAAATCCTCTCTGCCAAAATAGATTGGCACCTGCTTTGCAACTGTCTTAGGGAACTACTTGGGACACTGAGAAGTTAAATAACTTTCCAAGAGACACACAGATGGCACATATCAGAGACAGGATTTGAACCCAGGTATTCTTCCTAATTCTGTGACTAGCCTTTTACCTACTCTGTCTCAGTAAGAATGGTGTCAGGTCTATCTATTGCAAAGTGACTTATGCAATCAATATAGCTAACTAAACTGGATAATGCAATACTCCCTTTTATCCCTCCTCATTGCCCTTTGCTTAAATATACTTCTTTAATTGTTCTTCTATATTTAAATATGCTTCTATAAATATTCTTCTATATACTAAATATACTTCTTCAATTATTCTAAATTCCTTTTAAATTCCTGCGTAATCCAAATATGTAAACTCATTCTGGCACATCCACTAATTTTAACAAGAGAAGATCAAGGAGCAGTTAGGTGGCTTAATGGATAGAGAGCTAGGCAATTGAGAGACAGGGGGCACTGAGTTCAAATCTGACCTCAGATCTTTCCTTGCTGTGTGACTGTGGAAAGTCACTTAACCCCCATTGCCTAACCTTTACCAGTCTTCTGCCTTGGAAACCAATACTTAGAATGATTGAAGTATATTTAGTATGTAGAAAAATATTTATAGAAGCATGTTTAAAGTATAGAAGAACAATTAAAGAAGTGCATTTAAGCAAATGGAAGGTAAAAGTTTTTATGAAAGAATAATAATAATGCAAGATCAAAATGGGTAGTTAAAAAAACTGGTACTTTATGTGCCTTGATTCTTCCAAGCATATCTCCTTAGATTATAGGCTTCAACATTCATATATCCATCAACTATTTGAAATCCTTGCTAGGCCATCATGGATCAATTTTCAAGCAATTCATTCCTTTTAAAAATCTTTATTAAGCATCTACTTCATGCAAGATAAGATGCTGGGTACTTGAAATAAAAAAAATGCAAAAGTCCTTACCCTCAAAAAGATTATATTCTGTTGGGAAAATACATCAAGTGCATAGATAACTAAATGCATAATAATTTCAAGGGGGAAATACATTGGTAATTGAGGAGATTAGAAAAACCTTTACATAGGTGGTGACACTTGAGAGACTGAAGAAGGAAGCTAGAGGTTTTGAGACGTGGAAAGTGAGGAAGGAGTACCTTCTAGTCATTGGGGAAAGCTGAGTCATAACAAAGGGAAGGATATGGAATGCTGGAAATATCTGTGATAGGCCCATCTAGATATGAAAAATACCTCAGAGGTTCTTAAGTCCTTAAGCAGCTGATGGAACTCTTGGTGAAAGAAGACAGTGTTTCCTCAGCTGATTGATGGTCTTTGGCAACGATGGGATCAAACAGCTCTCCTCCAGGGCATGACTCCAACATTAGACATATTTTGTTGACTGTCCTTATCATGTGATAAATAGAAAAAATATGTGAATGACTTAGATTCTACATAGCAATCATCTCAATTTTTATAGAAGGCAAACCAGTCCTATGCAGAGCTGTATGCTAGCTGCTTGACAGTGAGGGTAGATTAGGAGGAAGGTACAAGAGGGAAAAGGAATAAAATGAAGAGTACTTAATTTTAAACATCTCCTTGCTCTCCATTTTCTACTTAAATGCCACATATTAAGAATTGATCACATTATACTTATTCCTTAACCAACCACGAGTATATTTTCTTCTCCTTGAGACTGCTAAAAATAGCATTAGTCATTAGAATTCATGGATCTTGTGAGGTAGCAATAGGTAGTAGGACTGTGAGACTAAGAGCAAGGACATGAGTTATTCTAGTTGTTCCATTTACTCATTCAATTTTTTCTTGTTCTCAGTCTTGATATTTGTAAAATAAGATTGAATAAGATGGAATCCTAGGTTTCAGCAGCTCTAAAAATGTTTCCCTGAATGTAATTAAAGTTGAACCCTTAATTTTGCTGGGTTTCAGACTATTTCCTGATCAGGAAGAACTAATCTTGATACAATTATTGAAAGTGGTTTTTTCTCTTGATTCTCTAACTTCTTTTTTTTCCCCTCCAAAGCCTCTAACCTCTAACCTACATTTTTCTTTTCTAATGTTGTTATTTATGATATCTTGCCAAATCTATCATGTTCACAGTGTGGAGACTCAGAGCATCCTGCCAAATCTATCTATCTCCAGTGGATTTGTAGATGACTTAACTCTCTTGAGTCCAAGAATGAGGATGTTAGTGAATGAAATTAAAATTAATTGAATAAAAGAGGAGTTAACTTTTCAAAAGTCTAAGTGCCTGAATACATTTATTCAAGACATTTGCCTTTGTCATTTTACACACACATCAAATTCCCTGACATCTTCTAATAGTATTAAAGACATATCCATTAAAATGTTTAGCCAGCTATCATTTTAAATTTAATATGGAACAATATGGATGTATATATACTTTAGAGTCAAAATTCTTGGGTTCTGGTTGGATCTTTGACACTTGTTACTTCAGTGACTTTTGAAATGTCCCTTATTCTGGTTCTTTCGGGGTTTCAGTTGCCTTATCCTTAGGGTGAAGGTATTAGATTGGTTAGCCTAAGGTTGCTTCCAGTTCTACACCCATGATCTATTTTGTTTTGCAACTAAACAACCTGATTTATACCAAGTAACAATGTGGCATTGGATAAATCACTTTGGGCCTCAGTTTACTTCTCTGTACAATAAGGAAGTTGGACTAAAATGACTGAGCATCTTTCTAGTTCCAGCCTTCTCCCAGTCAAAAGTGACACATCCATAAATCTGCTACTCAGACCTAGTCGTGACTTCCTCATGTGAGAAAATCAGTACTGTCCAGTGATAATGGTTCCATAAAAGGGAAAACTTGCTGAGAGTTCATTTAGTGAGAGGTGGGGCATTCTCTGGTCAAAGAAGGAAAATATGCAGTTGTAGCAACCCTTGATTTGACAACCAGAACAAGTAGTTGAGTCTCATAGCAACAACTGGAAGGAAAGAATCAAAGCAGTGACAAAGACCCAAAATGAAAGAATCTCATTTGCTCTGCATGGTGCCACCTCAGATCCTATCTTCCTCAAACCTTAGAAGTACCAAGGCAAAGACACAGGGAGATGAATTGTTGAAGCTGCAAGCACAGCAGTGTCCTTTACCTTCAATGCCAACTTGGATACATCTCAGAAATATTAAAAAATCTGGTTTTTGCAAAGGTTTATTTTCCCTCTTCATCATCCCACATAAGTAACAGAGAATGATATCCTGTCATTCTGATGTCTCCCTCCACTCATATGGCAGAAACCAACCAGGTGAGTTGTCATAATTTAGACGAGGCTGGGATATAAATACACTTTGGAGAGCTTCCTTCATTATGACAGACGGAGAGTACCACCTTTTGATTTGAATGATTTGGGACTTAAATGCCATGCCAGCCAATATGAACAGCTCAGGATGCTAGGTTACAAAAAAGATTACACTGAGTATGGAGACCTTCACGTTTCTGAAGGTACATTTTGTTTTGTTTTCTTTGTTGTTTCTTCCTCTCAGCTAAGTAGGTCTTTACTAAACCGATCATCAATCTTACATATTCCTCTTCATTTTAACCTAGAAATAGACATATAACCTAAAATGTTGTTCATTTCCCCCCACATTTCTTACAAGATTTACCCACACAAGTGGATATATCTATGCAGAACTAAACCTTCTCATTCATTATATATTCCAAGAATGTGATAATATTCCCAGTGTCATCCTTAAGCTTTTCATTCAGCCAAATTACTTCACAATAGCAGTCTTCCCCAGTTTCTGGAATTCTCCCCAGGCAGTCACAAAACATCCTGAATTTATCTAATCACCATAAAACTGGGACTGGGGTTGGGGACCCCTAGTATAGCTTATGGTTATGAAGTTACCTCTGCAAGTAGCAAATTTCCTTCGCAGTTAATTCTGAGCTT